>NC_084619.1:21045730-21170730 GCF_033978795.1 Nerophis ophidion
ATCATGCCATTTGGAGTATTCTGACCCTACCACACACATTTGGATCAAAATTTAATTCCGACTGAGACGGGTTGTTTATGCTGAGAGTCATCCGGATTGTAGCACATGAAAACACATATTACGAAATTCGGATTATAATTATCCTTACTGAGCATGTCTTTTATGTCAGCTATATTTTGGTGGTGGAACAGGGACTAAATTTAATAGCCTCGGAATGAACCGATTGTCCCCATTCAACAAGTTCAAAAGTAACATTATATACTGTTGAGTTTGTTGCTTTAAAACCAGACTAGCAAAATTTAAAGTAGGGTCTGGAGTGTCATGTGTTGATAAAAGAAGGGATCCAATTGTTGTCTTAACGAGCTGTTTTATTCACGACACTACAGCTACTCCAAGTGCTAACTGCTAGCCTCAGGCACATACACAGAATGTTGTAACATAAAAATGCACCGCAACCCGTACCTAATCACAACATAAAAAGCACAGAAAAGCTCCATTTCAAAAAGCGATAAAACAAAAGTAGTGAACAGAAGAAAAAAGTGATCACGTCGGAAAAGCAGAAATGCACAAATGCACAAATCCATGTTGGAAGTCACTGCTTATTCAGCACTTGCAGTGAGCAAACTCGTCCAAAAGATGGCGCCATATCACAAATAAGACACTTTTCCGTTTATGTTAGGTTCTGCGCATCCATCCATCCATCCATCCATCCATCCATTTCTACCGCTTATCCCTTTCAGGGTCGCGGGGGTTCGCTGGAGCCTACCTCAGCTCCATTCGGGCGGAAGGCGAGGTATGTCAGAGTAAATTATTCACATTTAAGGTGTGATGCATGAAAATACACGTCATAATCAGATTCTGTGGACACAGTAACATTCTAATCCGAATGATGATCAGATTAAATAAATGTTGTCCATGCACACTTAGCTACTGACGTCTGTCTGCAGAAGCCACCACTGTGGTAGGCAAACTTTTCACGCACTATTCTAATATAGTTCGTAAAACTTTGTTTTGTTAGTGTATTTCTGTTAAATAATAACAGGGGTTGAGTTTATGTGTCTTGTTTGACACTTTCTTAATCGTTTTGTTAACTTTTGCACTTTTTTTTGTCGAGTGCTTTTGTGTGACACAGCTTCAAAGATGTTAGTAACCATAAGGGTAATCATACTTGCCAACCTTGAGACCTCCGATTTCGGGAGGTGGGGGGCGTGGTTGGGGCCGTGGTTAAGAGGGGAGGAGTATATTTACAGCTGTTGTGTGAGCAGTTGTGCACTGCACTCTCAAAGCCGTAGATGTTATTGTCACATATGCATGATGATTAACTGATTTCAACTTTTATTAGTAGATTGCACAGTACAGTACATATTCTGTACAATTGACCACTAAATGGTAACACCCGAATAAGTTTTTCAACTTGTTTAAGTCGGGGTCCACGTTAATCAATTCATGGTACAAATATATACTATCAGCATAATACAGTCATCACACAAGTTAATCATCATAGTATTTTCGTTGAATTATTTACATTATTTACAATCCAGGGGTGTGATGAGGAGCTTTAGTTGATATCAGTACTTCAGTCATCAACAATTGCATCAACAGAGAAATGGACATTGAAACAGTGTAGGTCTTACATAGTAGGATATGTACAGCCAGCAGAGAACATAGTGAGTTCAGATAGCATAAGAACAAGTATATACATTAGAAATACATTCAATTATTTACATTAGGTTATTTACAATCCGGGGAGATAGGATGTGAATGGAGGAGGGTATTAGTAAAGGGTTGAAGTTACCTGGAGGTGTTGCCTGGAGGTGTTGTGGTGCATGTGCAGTAGATGGCAGTATTGTCCTTTTTAAGAGTGTCACAACATTGCTGTGTACATCAGACGAATTGCTTTACGGTAGACGAAAATGTGACTGCTGTTGTTGTGTGTTGTTACCGCGCTGGGAGGACGTTAATGAAACTGCCTAACAATAAACCCACATAAGAAACTAAGAACTCGCCCTCGATCATTCTACAGTTATAACGTCATTGGGCAGACACGCTGTTTATATTGTGGGAAAGCGGACGTGAAAACAGGCTGTCCTCACTCATGTCCGCATGGATCTGGAGGGGGCGTAGCCGCCAGCTGCGCCTGAATTTCGGGAGATTTTCGGAAGAAAATTCGTCCCGGGAGGTTTTCGGGAGAGGCACTGAATTTCGGTAGTCTCCCGTAAAATCCGGGAGGGTTGGCAGGTATGAAGGTAATGAGGAACTAACTGCGTCTCGTCCTGTTTTATTTGTTCTCCTGTAGCTGTTGAAGGCTACCGTGAACTGTTAGGGGCTAAGATTGTTATCAGAAAAAACGATTGATGGAATCAGAAACAAAATCTTTGTGACTTAACCTAAAAGTTGTTAAAAAATTATCAATTCTACTGGTGGCTTGTACTGCTCCTTCCCAACTACTAATCAAAATACATTTTATTCCATTAAAATATACTCAAAAGCAAGATATGAGTGACATTTATTTCACAAGAATTGCTGTGTATGGTCATAGTTGTCACGGCGGAATCGCATTTTAATGTGTGGATCGTTCTCCTAGAATGCAAACGGGATTCCGGAGGCAACGTGCAGGTAAGGACATGATTTATTGTCCATAAATCATGCGGGATACATACAGAAGAGCACCAGCGTGCCGATAGAACGGGAAGCTAACGGAATAGCAAACAAGAAAAGCTTAGCTTGTGAACAGGCAAATAAAAAGCCAAAGCTTAGCTCAGGAATGAAATTATTAGCCGTCGTAACTGATGCATGGAAGCAAATAAGAAAGCCAGACTAAGTGTGGCGAAAAGCAGGAAATAAGTACGTCTCAGATTAGTTCCCAGGAGCAGGTGAGCGCCCCGAAACTAATCAAGGCAGGTAAAAACAATCTGCAGTCATGGCAACTAAAACACAAACCTAGGAGTGCTCAAAACAGGAAATGAGGGAGTCAAAAACTAAACAAACATGATCCGGGCAGAGGATCATGACAGTAGTAGTTTTATACAGCATGCTCAAATATTTTCATGTATATAAGATGTGTGATTGTAAATAAGGTTAATTTAGATTAATCCTTAATAAAATTCCCTTCAAGAAAAAGTATGTATTTAATTAAAAAAAAGCTTTTTATCCAAAAATGTGTTTCTCATTGGAAAAAACAACCCAATAATAGTAAAATGGTAAATGGTTGTACTTGTAAAGCGCTTTTTTACCCCTTTTTAAGGAGCCCAAAGCGCTTTGACAGTATTTCCACATACACACACTGATGGCGGGAGCTGCCATGCAAGCCGCTAACCAGGACCCATCAGGAGCAAGGGTGAATTGTCTTGCCCAAGGACACAACGGACGTGACTAGGATAGTAGAAGGTGGGGATTGAACCAGTAATCCTCAGAATGCTGGCACGGCCACTCTCCCAACTTCGCCACACCGTCCCCAATAATGGTTCATAGTTTTGAAAACCCAGAAATTTAGTTAAAATAATACACTTACAACCCAAAAAATGGATTGCTCTTCATAAAAATAACACCAAAATTTAACCCAACAATCGCAACTCATAAATTGGGTTACCAAAATAACCCAGCATTTTTTAGTAGTACATACAGATTTTGGTCAATACCTATAAAAGTACCAAATTCGGTAACCATCCCTATTCTTTATGGCTAGTGCTTTTAACTGGGAGGTATTTGAGGGGGTGCATTATGGCCAAGACATCGCTTGTATCTTTCAGCTGCCCTCATTTGGGAATGTTTCTGTCCAATAGAAAGATGAGCTTGTCACACACTGTCGTTTGGAAATTAGACTCATCTCTCCCCGTACAAGAGCCAGGGAGACATTTACAACCATGGATGTGACAGATTTGACAAGCCAATTTTCATCAGAAGTCTTAAATGGTGTCTTTTAGCTGGTTCCTGCAGACATGGAGATCTATTGTTTTCACTCCTCTTTGTTGATTGTGTTGTTAGTAGGGATATGCAATAACTGCACTGCTGATTTCCATGGAACTTTGTGGACATGTAGGTAGGCCTAGGGTTGGGTATAGACCATCAGGTATAATTAGGAAACACAAAAGAAGAACACGGAGCTGTCCAGAAATCGGAAGTGTTGATACCAATGGTAGTAACTGTACTATGCATTTTCGGACCATAAGCCATAATTAAAATACTTAAATGTTCTCAAAAATCAACAGTGCACACTAAAACAAGGTGCGCCTACAATACGGATTAATTCTGGTAGGGCTTACCGACCTCAAAGTAATTATATTTGGTACATGGTGTAACAATAAATGTGAACAGTAGATGGCAGTCGCAAATAAGAAATTTGAATGGATTGCAAGATGACCTTAGCAAGCAACTCCAAAGATTTCCATCCATCCATCCATCTTCTTCCGCTTATCCGAGGTCGGGTCGCGCGGGCAGCAGCCTAAGTAGGGAAGCCCAGACTTCCCTCTCCCCAGTTACTTCGTCCACCTCTTCCCAGGGGATCCCGAGGCGTTCCCAAGCCAGCCGGGAGACATAGTCTTCCCAACGTGTCCTGGGTCTTCCCCGTGGCCTCCTACCGGTTGGATGTGCCCTAAACACCTCCCTAGGGAGGCGTTTGGGTGGGAATCCTGACCAGATGCCCGAGCCACCTCATCTGGCTCCTCTCGATGTGGAGGAGCAGCGGCTTTACTTTGAGCTCCACTCGGATGACAGAACTTCTCACCCTATCTCTAAGGGAGAGCCCCGCCACACGGCGGAGGAAACTCATTTCGGCCGCTTGTACCCGTGATCTTGTCCTTTCGGTCATAACCCAAAGCTCATGACCATAGGTGAGGATGGGAACGTATATCGTCCGGTAAATTGAGAGCTTTGCCTTCCGGCTCAGCTCCTTCTTCACCACAACGGATCGATACAACATCCGCATTACTGAATACACCGCACCAATCCGCCTGTCGATCTCACAATCCACTCTTCCCTCACTCGTGAACAAAACTCCTAGGTACTTGAACTCCTCCACTTGGGGCAGGGTCTCCTCCCCAACAGAGGTGGCACTCCACCCTTTTCCGGGCGAGAACCATGAACTCGGACTTGGAGGTGCTGATTATCATTCCAGTCGCTTCACACTCGGCTGCGAACCCAGGTTTGATTGAGAATTTAAAACATTACACACAGCGCTTAAAACTCTGTCAAAATGTCTCAGTACGACTTTGGTAAGCTACGACGCATCACTGTTTGATGGATAGTCGGCGCATTACGACTAACGCAGAGTTACTGTGCTTCAACATATGGGTATTATTATGGTGTAATGCCCCCAAAATTTCGTCTTATGTAGCATTTGGTTTTGACCTATTATGAATACCTATCGGTTCCTGTTGATGTGTATTTGAAATCTTCATACCGATAAGTCCTGGAAATTTGCGGGTGTCCGCCATTGTAATCAGCGCCGGAACCACAGTCAATAAACTTCTTTTTCTCTCTACTCTTGAGAGGAGCCTTCATATGCCGCTGTTGCCATTTTCAATACAAAGTAGGCGCACAGTTCTAACTAATATCTGCCAGAAGACTTGATATGGAAGCGCTAAAAACTACCGGTACAACAAAGATGACGGGGATAAGACGCTGTCGAAGTGGAGCCACGTAAAAGAGACCGCCCACAAAATTGCGCATCCTGAAGAGATGGTCAGAAAGCGGCTTGAAGATGGTCCGTAAAACATAATCCAAGCAACATTTTGACCAAAGAACCACCATTACATGTTCTGTGGACAAAAAGGAAGTGATTTAAATAAAAATAATAAATTCTTAATTTTACCCCTTTTATGCGCTTTATAATCCGGTGCCCCTCATGGTCCGAAAAATACGGTGTATGATCGATACGGGAGAAAGTAGATTGATAATTTTATTTTCGGCCAGCACGGTGAAATAGGGGTTAGTGCATGTGCTTCACAATACAAAGGTCCTGAGTAGTCCTGAGTTTAATCCCGGGCTCGGGATCTTTCTGTGTGGAGTTTGCATGTCCTCCCCGTAACTGTGTGGGTTCCCTCCGGGTACTCTGGCTTCCTCCCACCTCCAAAGACATGCACCTGGGGATAGGTTGATTGGCAACATTAAATCTGCCCTAGTGTGTGAATGAGAGTGTGAATGTTGTCTGTCTGTCCATTTGTGTTGGCCCTGTGATGAGGTGGCGACTTGTCCAAGGAGTACCCCGCCCTCCGCCCGGATGCAGCTGAGATAGGCTCCAGCACCCCCCGCCACCCCTAGAGGGACAAGCGATAGAAATGGATGGATTTTTACTTTCTAAAACTAGTGTGACAGGTTTCCAGCCGCCATCGTGCGGGTTGCAAGACACGTCGTAGCAGGTTTGACACTCGTTTATTATTTCAACAAACAGTGTTGCGTCCCATTCGGGCGCGCCGATTTTCAGCGTGCCCTCCTTGGCTGCTCGTCACGGCTCGCCTTTCTGTAGCCGGTGACAGCGTCTTCCTCGCGGGCTCATCTCTTGTCTTCTGATCTCTCTCATTGTCTTTGTCTGGTTCTCCTCCGTCTATTGCCCCAATCGTTCCTCCTTCTCCCCTTTTATACTGCAGGAGAAGATGCACGGATTGAGAGCAGGTGTGTGATTTACACACCTGGCTCGGATTGCTGCAGTGTCGCTACAAGTGCACCCCGCCTCTTCGCTCTGCCGCACACTCCGCCTCCTGGCCGCCATCTTGAGTAGGACCGCTACCCCGCTGTCGGCCCGTCGGCTCCGCCTCTCCACAACTAGTTTTTGTTGATTTGGGTAATGTTTACAAATTCATGGAATAATTAAGACAGGACTAAAACCAGGAATGTCTGCGGAAATCCGTATTTTCATACGCACATTAATTTACGCGTCGAAAAAATCGCTACCGCATTTAATGAAATCCATTCATCCATTTTCTACCGCTTGTCCGATACTATGGGGCGCTGAGGGTTCCAGGTTCGATCCCCGTTTCCACCATCCCCGTTGTGTCCATGGACAAGACACTTTATTCACCTGTTCCAAGTGCCACCCACACTGGTTCAAATGTAGCTTAAAGATGTAGATAATGGGTTTCACTATGTAAAGCGCTTTGAGTCACAACAGAAAAGTGCTGTATAAATGTGATTCTCTTCACTAATAGTATGGTTAGAGTGCAGAAGTGTTACTCCAGTGACGTCAGTCTACAGAAATTTCCAAAGATGTTTGGAGTGGTATATTCACAATGGCTGACTGAATTTGTGAGATTTTGTGAAGTTTAGACAGTATTTTCACATACTTTGCGGATTGTAAATACACTTGGTTATGGGTTAATAGATTCATTGAAACACAATTAAGCATAAAAAGTCAAGTTGTTTTTCCACTCCACTGGTACTTTCAAAGAATCGAAATCAAGAATCGTTTGGAACCGGCATCGAAATCAAGAACCAGAAGCAGAATGGTCTAAATGCAAACAATACCCAACACAACAGGTGGCACAAGAGTCCTGCAATTTTTGACAGAGGTTTTCTCTTATTACCGTATACCCATGAATTGCCGCCAGGCATATAGTATGCGCCTGCCTTGAATTACTGCCGGGTCAAACTCGCGTCGCAAAATAATTAGCGCATGCTTAGTATTACCGCCGGGTCAAACTCGTGACGTCACGAGTGACACTTCCCCTGTCATCATTTTCAAAATGGAGGAGGCTGATTTCAATACCGGTAATTTGAAATCGCATAAAGGGAAGAAGATTAAGAGCTATTCAGTCGGATTTAAGGTCCAAGCTATTGAATACTGGTATGCTAAAAAGAACAGTAAGCAGCTATGTTTTATTAATATACCTGTGGAGAGCAGGAGCCGACAGTCCGACAGACAGGCAGGGCACGCTGGAGCCCGGCCCAAGATGGCAGTTAAGAGGCGGCGACGGCGAGCGAGCGGAGAGGAGGAGCGGAAGAGCGACCTGGACTGAGGTTTTATTGAAAAATAAACAAAGTCAAACTGCTCAAGCCATGACCTTCCTTGGTGGTCCTGGGAACCCGCAAGACGACAGCTTGAGACCGTCACAATACCGTAGCTGCGTGTGTCAAATATGAGTCATTAAATGACTCCCGCCTCCTTGTAGTAGAGGGCGCTAGTGGTCCTTCTTGAGACTACTCGGCTGCGCTGCAGAAGAAGTGACAATGAGTGACGTGATATGTGCTTGGACGGATATGACGCCAGGGGTGCACGACGGACCTTTTAGGATGTAACACTCCTATGCGGGCTATGTAAACAACCGGGCTGAAATAAAGCATGTTCCAGTCCTAAATACCCAGCGTATTATTTATACAATAACACTTCCTGGTGGCAGCAGTGGGATAAAGAGATCACCCGCGGAGTAGATTAGGAGGGGAAGTTGTTCGAGGATAATTCTGTTGTTGCCCGCACTTGAGGAGCCGAGCTAACTGATAGCAGCGGTCTGATAGCAGTTTTCTAAACTGGACTTTCAATCAAAGCAGGAGGTAATAAAAGCAGATCTCCATCGAGACAGAGAGACTTTTAAAACTGAAGAAAGATAAGGAAGACTTCTATAAACAAGTTATCGATGCTTTTGATCAGAAGGAGCTGGCGTGGACTTCATTTATAAGTAAAGGTAAGACCATAATAAACAAATTTTTATTAAATGTGCTTTTCATGATGGTATCCTTACATCACACTCAAATTTTTACTGCATGCCTTTGGTAAGTGAGAAGAGGTTTTAAATTAATTAGCGCATGCTTGTTTTTACCGCATGCCTTTGGTAAGTGCAGGAGTGAGAAGAGGCTTTAAATTCATTAGCGCCCCGGCGGCAATTCAAGGAAATACGGTACCTTTTGTTCTCAACGGTACTGCACTATAGGGTGCAAATAAATACTAAAGCCTCATTCATACTTTACAACACTACACATAAACCACAATTTAACTTGGCATAGCTTGTTAGTGAAGTTAGTTGTTTCCGACCTTTCCGAAATCACAATCCTTAACCTTTTTAGTACAGAAGGTTTGTCTTCGTTGCATGACAATCTTTAATCAATCAATCAATCAGTGTTTATTTGTATAGCCCTAAATCAATATGTTGAAGATATTTTTGTATGGCATTCAGTTGACTGTCAGACATTTAGTGTTAAGACTACAATAGATAACCGTTTAGGATCAAAGAGATGTCAGGTTGTTTGTTTAGAATTGAATGAACATACTTACTGACCTGATTTCTTTGCAAAGCAACACAGTTTCCGTTTGAGTGACAGTAAGATTTACTAATGAACTTGGAAGAAGAGAGGACGCTGATGCACAGCAGGTCGCGCAAATGATTGGATAGTCCGTGTGAAAGAGGGCTCTCACAAGGGACTCCTTAAATACGAGCAACTTCTGATGTTCATGTGCAGTGATGAACAAAAGGCTCCTCACTTTCGAATTTTAATAAGGATCCCAGAGATTCAAAAATGGATCTCCTTAAAACCATTGCCAGTGCTGTTCCTGTTCCTGTCAAAGGAAACAAGGCAACAGCAGTTATGTAAACCAGACATACAAATATGTACAAGTAGTTAAACTTCAATGTAAAAGGATCTACCTATCTATTTCGAAATATTCAATTATTCTTTAAATGTATACGTACAAATTAATGAATATACCATTTGTTGGTTGACAAGCTAATATTAAAACACATGATGCTTTAAACTGTGGTTATGTAATAGGTTAGTTCAAGGATGCTTTTTTTTGTGATGGTTATTTTTTTTTTTTTAAAGAAAACATGTCTCAAATACATTGGGTGTCGAATGATACATTTTGATCCACAAGCCTGTGATTCCAGATCATACCAGATGGTTTCACAGAAGTTTATTTCACAAATCCATTTGGAAAAGCGCTCATTTATAATTTTTGCAACTGAACAGAAATTTGCAATAATGAAGGAAACTCAGACTCTGATTGGGCAAATATTCCACCTGTCACACCCAATACAGGCCAGTCAGGAGAAGACTGAAAACATATTACGAATGAAAAATGTATCTTTTTCTTCTATCAACAAAAAAATGGTGTTCAATTCTGATAAAACTGCAACTATGTCTGCTTTCACAATAGAGTAAATCCTGATCTATTTCAGAAGGGTTATGTTCCAAGACCACCCGGGAGGAACAAACAAAGTAATGACGCCCATGAAAATGGCTATTTTTGGATTCTTGGCACTCTAATAAAGCCATTGCGCTACGCCAGTGCGCTACTTCAGCTTGCGCCTCCCCTTCCAAACCTATTTTGATTCAACAGTGGCAATAAAAGTGACAGTTGTCATTATTAGATTAGATTCAGCTATAATAACATTGCCCATCTGTTAAATTAGCTTGTAATGAAGAAAGCTAAATAGTTAAATGCATAGATGTGCAAACCAAGCAAGCTTTCCATTATGCCTCGCACTTATTAATAGTGTCCATATGTATATTTGTGTGTGTGTATGTGTGCGCGTGTGCGGGCCTGCTTGCCACGTGGGGGTCGGAGTCTCGGGCTTCTGCAGCCATGCTGAGGCCCCTGGGTCAGGCAGTCCACCCCTTCCGTATGCTCGTATTGGTTGGGGCCTGCTGGGATTCTAGTCCTGGAGTCTATTGTGACCCTTGGTGCATTGCGGGGTATTCTGCAGTGCTGCAAAGCAGCCAGCTGCTCGGGTAGTTACCTTGTGTATCAGCGTGTCTGTGATATCTTGTTTTTTTTTTCTCTTCCTCTTCCCTCCGGGCGAGGATCCGCCAGGGCAGTTGCTGGATGTTCCATCTCCATTGTTGGGTTCCCATGGCCCCGTGCTGGGAGGTCCTGCTTGAGTGGGCCGCCTGGGGTGGGGTGTGCTCTCCTAGGGTAGTCGGGCTCATGGGGGCCCGGTTGCTTGTAGGCAGTCTTCCTGTCCGGTTGCGGGGAGTCTCTGTGGGACTGTGGGCCAAGTTCCAGGGATCCTGTCATTGGCCGGCTTACCTGCCTGGTCCCTTGTTCCCTAGGTACTGCGCCTGCTGTTTTGGATTGGGCTCACTGGGTGGCTGGGGCAGTACTTTGCCTCCCGCACATACTGTGAGACAATTATATTGTACATACAACACACATGTACCTACTCACATACACACAATCATACATACATACAAACATACATACATACATTCATTCATACATATATAGCACATAGATAGATACTTGCATACATACATAGATATACATACGCTTACACATACCTATACAAATGCAGCACATCCATCCACACACACGTTCCCTGTAGAAACATACATACACAGTGACAAAGCTTAACCTTTTTTTACTATAACAATCTTCGAGGTTAATATAATTTGCTCCTCTTCTGTATTTCAAGTTTTTATTACATATATGTATTATTGCATTTGAAACAGCTATTGCAAATGGTAAATTGGTTATACTTGTATAGCGCTTGTCTTCCTTCAAAGTACTCGAAGCGCTTTGACCCTATTTCCACATTCACCCATTCACACACACACATTCACAAACTGCTGGTGGGAGCTGCCATGCAAGGCCCTAACCACGACCCATCAGGAGCAAGGGTGAGGTCTCTTGCTCAAGGACATAACGGACATGACGAGGATAGCTGAAGCCGGGAATCGAACTAGGAACCCTCAGGTTGCTGGCTCGATCGCACTACCAACCTAGTCTTTAATAGTATTGTTTGAATTTCACAAATAGCATTATTTCCATTGGGATCCATTTGTAGTGCATTGTCATTTCTGTGGAATTAATATTTACTTGACTAATTGATGCTATCATTTTTCGTATCATATTGTATCATATTTGCTGATGTTGTTCTGTTGTTGTTGATGTTGTCTCTGTCTTATGCCCCTCTTGTAACAGCAATTACCCCCTCTGTCTTCTTTTTTTTCTCTTTCTATCCACTACTGCTCCGGCCCGGGTGTGCCAAACATTAAATAAATCCAATTGTTAAAGTCAAATACAGATAAAGTAACAAGAGAAGAAGCCCTCACATCTCTTTTGTAAAGGAAATCTGTACTGCAGATATGGGCATCTACATCAACAATATCAATCAATCAATGTTTATTTATATAGCCTTAAATCACAAATGTCTCAAAGGACTGTACAAACCACTACGACTACGACATCCTCAGAAGAACCCACAGCAGGCCAAGGAAAACTCACACCCAGTGGGCAGGGAGAATTCACACCCAGTGGGACGCCAGTGACAATGATGACTATGAGAACCTTGGAGAGGACCTCAAATGTGGGCAACCACCCCCCTCCCCCTCTAGGGGACCGAAAGCAATGAATGTCGAGCGGGTCTAACATGATACTGTGAAAGTTCAATCCATAGTGGCTCCAACACAGCCGCGAGAGTTCAGTTCAAAGCGGATCCAAGACAGCAGCGAGAGTCCCGTCCACAGGAAACCATCCAAGGCGGAGTCGGATCAGCATCGTAGATATGTCCCCAACCGATACACAGGCCTGGGTCCCAACGAGCGGTCCATCCTGGGTCCCGATTCTGGACAGCCAGTACTTCATCCATGGTCATCGGACCGGACCCCCTCCACAAGGGAGGGTGGACAGAGGAGAAAAAGAAAAGAAGCGGCAGATCAACTGGTCTAAAAAGGAGGTGTATTTAAAGGCTAGAGTATACAAATTAGTTTTAAGGTGAGACTTAAATGCTTCTACTGCGGTAGCATCTCGAACTGTTACCGGGAGAGCATTCCAGAGTACTGGCGCCCGAACGGAAAACGCTCTATAGCCCGCAGACTTTTTTTGGGCTTTAGGAATCACTAATAAGCCGGAGTCTTTTGAACGCAGATTTCTTGCCGGGACATATGGTACAATACAATCGGCAAGATAGGCTGAAGCTAGACCGTGAAGTATTTTATACGTAAGTAGTAAAACCTTAAAGTCACATCTTAAGTGCACAGGAAGACAGTGCAGGTGAGCCAGTACAGGCGTAATATGATCAAACTTTCTTGTTCTTGTCAAAAGTCTAGCGGCCGCATTTTGTACCAACTGTAATCGTTTAATGCTAGACATGGGGAGACCCGTAAATAATACGTTACAGTAATCGAGACGAGACGTAACAAACACATGGATAATGATCTCAGCGTCATTAAATGAGAAAATTGAGCGAATTTTAGCGATATTACGGAGATGAAAGAAGGCCGTTTTAGTAACGCTTTTAGTGTGTGACTCAAAGGAGCGAGTTGGGTCAAAGATAATACCCAGATTTTTTACCGAGTCACCTTGTTTGATTATTTAGTTGTCAGATATTACAGTTGTATCATTAAATAGAGGTTGGTGTCTAGCGGGACCGATAATCAGCATTTACGTTTTTTTGGCGTTAAATTGCAAAAAATTAGCGGACATCCATTGTTTAATTTCATTAAGACACGCCTCCAGCTGACTACAGTCTGGGGTGTTGGTCAGCTTTAGGGGCATGTAGAGTTGGGTGTCATCAGCATAACAGTGAAAGCTAACACCGTATTTGCAACAACAATTAACAATTCCTGAGTGGTTGGACAGGACAAAAAACATAAATAATAACAGTGATCAAAAAAATGGCGTTACTAACGGCATTTTTCTAGCAACGAGTAATCCAATGAACTACTTCAACGTACGCTGCAGCGCCATTACTGTTACGTTTGACGTAAAGTGGTAAAATACTTTTGACTCGGACAAGACAGCTTTAAAATCCCAGCAAGCGGCAGTCACTGCACGCATCCACACACACAAAGTGACAATCATCAACAATAATAATCCTACAATACCCTGTTAGAGGACAAAAAAATACACAGCCATTGACACACGCTCAATCGCTTTATTAACGATCAATGAAAATATTTCTCAGGCGGTGCTGTCAACAATATCCTTCCAGTCGGCAGACGACCAATGCTGAGCTAAAGCAGCCAATGAGCACGCCCTTTTAAAGGCACACACTAATGCACTTTTGCCTCATGAAACATATCTCAACTGCATACACTATTGATTGATTGAAACTTTTATTAGTAGATTGCACAGTTCAGTAGATATTCCGTACAATTGACCACTAAATGGTAACACCCGAATAAGTTTAAGTCGGGGTCCACGTTAATCAATTCATGGTACAAATATATACTATCAGCATAATACAGTCATCACACAAGTTAATCATCATAGTATATACGTTGAATTATTTACATTATTTACAATCCGGGGGTGGGATGAGGAGCTTTGGTTGATATCAGAACTTCAGTCATCAACAATTGCATCAACAGAGAAATGGACATTGAAACAGTGTAGGTCTTACTTAGTAGGATATGTACAGCGAGCAGAGAACATAGTGAGTTCAAATAGCATAAGAACAAGTATATACGTTAGAAATACATTTGATTATTTACATTAAGTTATTTACAATCCGGGGAGATGGGATGTGAATGGAGGAGGGTTGAAGTTGCCAGGAGGTGTTGTTTTAGAGCGGTTTGGAAGGAGGATAGAGATGCACTTACTTTTAAGAGAACGAGTTAAGACCTTTGTTAGATCGGAATCTGGGTTTAACGTGGTTTGTGGAGCTCCCCTTGGTGTTGTGGTTATGGCGGTCATTTACGTTAAGGAAGTAGTTTGACATGTAATTCGGTATCAGGGAAGTGTAGCGGATTTTATTGTCTACGCCCAGTGCAAGTTGTTTGACTCTGTCCTCCACCCTGAGCCAGCCCACTTTGGAGAAGTGGGTTAGAGTGAGGTGTGATCCCGGGTGGAGGTCTAAAAGTAACCGGACTAGCTTGTTCTGGGATGTTTGGAGTCTAGATTTGAGGGTTTTGTAGGTGCTGGGGTACCAGAAGGTGCAAGCGTAATCGAAAAAATTGTTGAATGAGAGTTCCCGCTCGAATCTTCAAGGTGCTTTTGTCTATCAGAGAGGAGATTCTGTAGAAGAATCTCGTTCTTTGGTTGACCTTTTTGATGATCTTGGATACTGTATATGAAAGCTAAACAAGAGTTACACATTATTTATTCTCCCTAGTAATTAATGACATCTCCAGTATTAAAGAATCATTCCGTAATTACTTCAATTACTTGTTCGGTAAAGTAATGAGTAACTGTTTTAATTACTTTTCCAAAGTAATTTTCCAAACATTTCTTATTAAAGCATTGACAGTAACATTTATAGAGTATATAGGAATGGTATTTTTCACAGTTTAAGTACCGTATTTTCCGCGCTATAAGCCGCCCCGTGTTATAAGCCGATTTTACTAATTTGTTCCAGAATGGTGATCAAATAGTGTCTTAAAAAAAGAAAAACATTGAATCTTTTGTAAAAAAACAACCAATTAAAAACCTTTCTATTCATATTGAATTGTGTGACATTGAAATTGAACAGAGTATTAATTGAAATACTTCTATACTGAACAAAAATATAAATGCAACCCTTTTTTTGGCTCCCGTTTTTCAAGAATTGAACTCCCTCCATCCAGCCACTCAAATATCTAAATCTTTTACTATATACACAACATACCTATTCCTCTCAAATATTGTTCTAATCTGTCTAAATTATCTCAGATTTGATGACCTATATTGACTAAAACATGCTTGGAACTAGACTATCAACTGTTGCAAAGCTGTGTCATCAACACTCACAAGTATAAAACTATTTTTTTAAAGTAATAATTTCTTACTTCAAGCATAGAAAAAAAAATCATAATGCCGAGTGCATATCATTATGTCAAGATAATGGCACTAGCACTTACTTAATTTAGGAATATTTTTCAACATATTGAGCAAAAAGGTCTCTTTTTTCTACCAAGAAAAGTGCACTTGTTACAAAAGTATTAGTGTGAATATACTTATTTTAAGGTATTTCTGGGGTTCATTGAGGTTACCTAATTTGCCTTCTTTTGGAAAGTCTTGGCAAGCCAAATTTTCTTGTTCTATTGGCAGATAATTTTGCCTCAGGTAGTCACTTTCACGAAGAGTAAAATTATGTATTTCGTGTCCTATTAGGTACTCTTCTGTCCTTTTCTCCTTTACTCTATTGATTATCACACCAGGATGGTCTGCATGATGCTTGCTGTTCCAAAGTGTTGCTGTTGATGTGACCACGTTTCATATGGCGTTTTAGAACATCCTTATATCGAAGTTTTTGGCCTTCACATTTCTGCTTCATGGGCTGTAATTTGCTGTAGAACGCTTGTTTGGGGAGGCCATCATCAGACATGCGAGATATGTGGCCCGCCCTTCCTAGTTGAACTGCATTGGTCAAATCCTCAACACTCCAGCACAAGACCGTCACATCTAGAATTCTGTCTTGCCACTTGAAGTTCGTGATCTGGCGGAGATGGCAGAGTTGTTCACGAGTAAGATGCTTGATATGCCTTCCGTGGAGAACCATTGTTTCAGTAGAGTATAGCAGTGATGCTAAGACTGCTGTTTTGTAGACCTTTATCTTCGTACATAGCTTGATGTCATGTCGTGACCAGAGCCACTAGTGAAAACAACCAAATGACTTACAAGCTGCTTGGATTCTCCTATCTACCTCAACATCACTTGAATTCTTCTTTGTGACAGTACTGCCCAGATGGGTGATGGTTTCCGTCGTCTTTAGTGCCTCGCCATTTACTTCAACGACAGGCTGCTCAGATTCTTGATGTTGTAATGGCGGTTGGTAGAGAAGTTCAGTTTTAGTAGTGTTTATTCGTTATCCAAAGCAGGTTGCAGCTTCCGAAAATATGGTGGTTATGTCCTGTATTTCTTCCAGCTTTGTAGCAACCAGTGCAGTCGTCTGCACATAATATAATTCCCTTACACAGACCAGCTTGGTCTTTGAAACGGCTCGCAGACGCGCAAGGATGAAGAGATTTCCATCTGACCGAGTTCGAATTCACACATCTTTTGTGGTTTTAGAACTCACATATTTAAGCACTGCAGTCAAGTAAAGTGAAAATAAAGTCAGTGCCAGCAGACACCCTTGTTTACCTCAACGACTTACTGAGAAAGGAGCACTTGTGCCGCCTACCACAAAAACCACTGCAGACATATTTTCATGAAATTGTTTGACCATATTTGTAAACTTGTCTGGGCAACCATATATTTTGAGCACCTTCCATAGGTTGGCTCGATCAACTGTGTCAAAGGCTTTTGAGAAATCGATAAACACAATGAACAAAGGTTGTTGCTTTTCTACAGCTTTTTCTTGCAGTTGCTGCATTGTGAATATCATATCAAATGTTGACCTTCCAGCTCAAAAACCACATTGACTTTCTAGAAGCACCATTTCTGAATCTTATTTCAGCCTGTTGAAGAGGACTTTTTCAAATACTTTTCCAGCAATTGATAAAAGAGGAATTCCACAACGGTTACCGCAGTTCCTCCTTTCACCTTTCTTCTTGTAGATGGTTACAATAAGCACATCTTGAAGTCTTGTGGCACATTTTCCTGTTATCAACAGAGGTTGTATAAGTTTTTAAGGTGGTTTACAATACACTACCCCCTGTGTTTCAAGACATCTGAGGGGATGCCATCTGAGCCAGGTGACTTTCCTGAACTAGTTTCCTTCAGAGCCTTTACTATTTCAGCAGCAGTAATAGGTTAGTCAAGTTCGTATCTTGTCGAATTCACTACTAGAGTGGATGTTGCATCCCTTCTTGCAAAGCCATCTTGGTTCAACAGTTTTCTGAATTGTTCTCTCCAACATTCTGTTATCTCAGACTGGTCAGTTAAAATATGGCCCCCATTAGCTGATTTGACAGGATTGAGAGTGCTTGTACGTAGGCCATACACAGATTTCAAGGCAGTGGATAGACCTTTATAGTCGCCGGCATCTGCAAACTGCGGTAGTTCATTGGCTTTATGGTCCCACCAACCATTTTTGAGTCTCCTTACTTCATGTTGCAGGTTGGACTTAGAATTGGTTAATAATTGTTTGTTTCAGGCCGAGTTATTGATCTCTCAAATATCGACTGTGTGCTCTCTGTTTTTCCACAAGAAGAGGTTGTATATCGTTCGGAATGTCCCTGAACCAGTCTGGTGTTGCACAATTTGGTAGCAGTATCCAGAATTGTGTTCTTTAGAGTGGCCCAATACTCTTCTACATTGTTTGTAGATGTGGGGGTCAGCTCCTTCAGAGGCTTTTGCAAGGATTTATTGAGAGCAACAGACAACTGAGAGGAATTTATTTGATTTACACCAAACTTTATAGGGATAGCTGCTGAAGCCTTTCTTCTAGGATTCTCTAACTGAAGTTTCACTTTTGTTCTCATCATGTAGTGGTCAGTAGAGCATTCAGCACCCCTCATAGCTTTTGCGACACATATTTGTGGTAGTTGGTGTTTTCTAACAATTTTGTAGTCAAACAGCGGGAACTGCTTCGACCTGGGGTGCATCCAAGAAAAGTAGTAGTGATCGGGTTTTTTAGAGTCAAAACCAATGATGGGGTCATTTCGCAAAAACTGACTATGCTTTTCTAACACCCCATACTTGGCTTATTTTTATTGCATCCCGTGGTTTCTTTGTGTGTATTAGCATAAGGTAAGATAGGTTGTCACACTCATATCTCTCCACCAGAGGGTGTTGTCTCTAAAATTCCATCCATCCATCCATTTTCTACCGCTTATTCCCTTTTGTAAATTCAATTTAGTTGGCGACTTGTCCAGGGTGTACCCCGCCTTCCGCCCGATTGTAGCTGAGATAGGCACCAGCATCCCGCGGAGGAAATACATTTTTGTAAGACAATCTCATTTTGGCACAACACCGGCGGTGAAATGGGAAAATGCCCGCCACTTTCACATGAATCAACCGACAATGACGGTTAGGACTGGGCGTATCAATACCAAGTATCGATACTTGGTGAGTATCGGTATACTGGCGTGATGGTATCGATACTTCACCAAATTAAGCGAATCACTCCGATTTAAAAAAAAATGTGAGCGCTGCGCAGCGCTCCTCACCACTCCACCCTCCTCCCTAGTGATGGGTCGCGAACGAGATTTAAAAACACTTTAAAAATTCATCTTCAACCCAAAATAAAATAAAATAAAATAAATACAATTAACATGACGCTTGGTGCGTTCGCGCACACACATCAGTATAATTCGCTCCGAGGTTCACTTGGACACGCACACACACACGCGTCCGTTTCCAGTGCGACTTAATGTCTTGGTTGTAAACTGTAAAGTATTTTATTGCACTAAACTAACGATACAAATTTCTCAGTTATTTTGTTTTGTGTTCATTTTTACAACTGTTTAATAACTAGTGTTTTCTTTTTTACTTAAGTTCTTGTGTGTTGTGAGGCGACTAGCCAAGTTCAGTATTTGTTTTCACCTTATTTGCACTATTTACTTTATTGTAATTGATATTATTACTTTTTTATTTGAATTTCTCAGTTCTTTTGTTTTGTGTTCATGTTTACAACTTTGTTCAATAACTAGAGTTTTGTTATTTGCCTTAAGTGTTTGTGTGTTTTGAGGCGACAAGCCAGGTTCAGTAGTTGTTTGCACCTTATTTGCATTACTTTATTACTATTGATATTACTTTTGTGATAAATATTTTATTTTTTTTACTTAAATCGTTGTCCTGTGTTGTATTATTATCATAATCAATTAATAAAGTACAAATTTGTTTTTCAAAAGTATCGATACCCCGAAGTCCCCCCATCAGATGACGACACTTCCGGTATCGGTATCGGTATCGGCGATACTGGCCGGTATCGGATCGGCTCGGTTCCGATACCCAAATTTGCGATATTGCCCACCCCTAACGACGGTACCACTGGCTTATACGGAGTCAGATGGGTGCTACAAATTGTGAGTTCAAATATTTTTTTTCTTTATGTTTTCACGTTTCATTTGTTTTATACATTTCTTTTAATTCTGACAATACCACGTAAGATATGTTTTAATTGCTGTAACGGGTTTATTGAATGTTAAATGTGCTGAAAAATAGACCCTTTTGTACAATGTTGAGGGGAATTAATGCCCAGTAGCGTGCAAGTGTGTTTCTGTATAGTATCTCCATTCGTGTCCATGTGGTGACATAAATTACAATATTTTGAGAGGTGAATCCGGACTAAGTAGGACATCACTGAAGGTCTCGGTGAGAAACGCACGGCCCGCCACCAATTGTAGGCATGAACAAATTGTAGAAGAATGAGGAGTAATCAAATGGGAAATGTTTTTGTGGTTAAAAGCCCCTAAACATTATGCACAATTAGAATGATTTTTTTATCATTCCCACCCTAATGAGCGGGAAACTGACTATTACCTTGCAGTACAATAAATCATGCTCATCTTGCACAATGGTTCATAAACGTGAGTGGCACCAGCGGATGACAGGTATGGCGGTGATGAGTGTTATCACCACATCGCTCTCTAGAGCCAGGCAAGCGCATTATTTACGACAATCCCTGTGCAAACAGAACATTGTTGTTTTCCCCAAACCTGCTGCATTTTACTTTTATTGGAAGTTGTGGAGAGCAGCGCTGACAGCTTCAGACTGCTGATGCAGGCAATGCAAACTCCGTCTCTGCCCGTCTTAATTGTGGGCTTAAAGCCTCCTGCATGGCGCCATTAATCACAGTTTGAAAGTTAGAAGTGCTAACAGGAAACATTGATGCGTTATGAATGGTACAAGAAATACATAATCAATCAACAGCATTTCTTACTTCACTGTTTTTTGTTCATGTTGGACAGAGGTGGGTCGAGTAACCAAAAATAGTACTCAAGTAAGAGTACCCTTACTCTAGAGCACTGGTGTCAAACATAAGGCCCGAGGGCCGGATCAGGTCCGCGAACAGGTTTTATCCGTCCCGCGGGTGTCAAACATGGACTTGGATTTGTTTTTCTTCTTCCACGCAAAGGATGATTGGCACGAGCCAGACGAGAGCGTGAGTACATATTTGATTTATTTAAACAGTATAATACAAAACAGGAAAACAAAGGGCGCGCACAATGGCGGATAACAAACTAGACTATATTCAGACAAAAACAGCACCATGGCATGACCATATACAAATGAACAAAAGACACTAACTGTGGCACAAAACCAACCAAAAACTTGCACTGAGGCATGAATACAAAAACTTACGTGGCTTGGTCAAAACAACAAACAGCATGGCATGAAGGTCGGTACATGAAAATGTCGTTTTGGTATCGGAAGGTAGGGTAGGTAGCTAGGTCTGTAGGTAAATTGCCAGGACGAGGACAGAAAACGAATGGCTTAAATAAGGACTATAATGATTAGTGACAAGTGTGAGGGCTGAGGACAGGGGCGTGACCAGAAGACCAGGTGTAAACTAATGGGTTGGCATGGAGACGAAAACAAACCAGGAAGTGCAAAAACAGAACTGAATGTCCAAAAAACTAAACATGACCAAACATGACAAAAACAAAACATAATCCATAGGTGTGACAGCGGTATGAGTTTGCTAAGTATAAAAGGTAACCTAACATTTTGGAATGAAAGGACAAACATGACAAAAACAAAACATAATCCATAGGCGTGACATCAGGATGAGTTTGCTAAGTATAAAAAGTAACCTGACATTTTTGAATGAAAGAAACTGCTGTTCTAAATGTGTCCACTAGATGTCGCAATAGCAATTATTTTTTATCTTTGTAGATTATGCTACATATGTAAATAAAAATAAATGATGTTAGCACGTCAGTCGAGGAAAATGAGCAAACTACATGAAAAACATCCTGTAATTTATTATTATTATTTTTTTCTTTGTCATGAAAAAAAGGGGTTTTTGTCCTGAAAAAGGGAGGTTTTTGTCATGAAAAAGGGAGATTTTTGGGTTGGTGCACTAATTGTAAGTGTATCTTGTGTTTTTTATGTTGATTTCATAAAAAAAAAAAAAAAAAAAAATTATTCTGCGGCCCTGTACCAATCGGGCCACGGCACCTGTACCCGGTGGTTGGGGAACACTGCTGAATATGATTCATTAGTATCACGGTACTATACTAATACCAGTATACCGTACAACATTTCTACAATATATGGAAAAATCTGCTGACGTCACACAAGGTGAAAATTCCAAACGGCTCGTTTGAAGCAAGTAGGAAGGAAGGCAAGATTATTTTATAAATATCTCTGCAATGCATCTAAGATTTTATTTCAAATTTTCGGGACTTTTCCAGATCCCCAACATAACACAGCAGTTACAATCAAGTAAGAAAATTTGGTTTTGCATAGTAGGTCCCCTGAGTAAAAGTAACTGCGTAAAAGTAGAGAATTACTACCGACCTCTCATGTTGGAATAATGTTCACTGCTCCCTCATTTTATAGAAGGGAGTGAAAAATACCCCGGAATCCCTTTGGGATGCACCATTAAGCAATATTCTGCATGTAAGGTACTCCTTCCATAATCGTGTGATTTATTTCATTTGTAATAAGGTTACATATATGCCCATATATATATATATATATATATATATATATATATATATATATATATATATATATATATATATATATATAGGTGTGGGAAAAATCACAAGACTACTTCATCTCTACAGAACTGTTTCATGAGGGGTTCCCTCAATCATCAGGAGAAAAAAAGAAAAAAAAATCTCCTGATGATTGAGGAAACCCCTCATGAAACAGTTCTGTAGAGATGAAGTAGTCTTGTGATTTTTCCCACACATACATATTGCGCTCTACCACGATATCGAGCACTATTCTCTAGATAATCCAATCAAGACACACACACATATATATATATATATATATATATATATATATATATATATATATATATATATATATATATATATATATATATATATATATATATATATATGGGCTTTACCGAGGATGTCGTTGTGGTTTGTGTTGTGGTTTGTGCAGCCCTTTGAGACACTAGTGATTTAGGGCTATATAAATAATCATTGAGTGATTGATTGATTGATTGATATGCACTTTGAAAATATTTCCATTCAGGTTGACAAAGCCTCATGCTTCATATTTCATCCAACTCTTACGAGCTATAGCACATCTTTAAACCCAATAAGGATAACTCGCTCATTACTCTCTTGGTCTATCCGTGGGACCTTAACCCAGAGAGGGACTATTTCCATCTAATTGGTGCTGATGTTGCTCCTGCTGTCATTTAGTATTTTAATATGGCCCTTCCTCCTAAAGGAGAGGAGCACTGTGCAAACTTTCCCTTCACTGCAGGCGGCAAATTACTCCTCAGAAGTCAACACACACTCCAGCGCGGTGGCGTGCTGTTAAGGCAAAACAATTTGTCCGACATGAATAGGCTCCCCGGAGACTGTCTTTAAGTGTTAAATGACCTGTTTGAACCTAATACTAGACCACGGCTGGGAGAGTTTTAGGCTTGGATGGCTCACATTTACCTTCTGCGGAGCAATTTGAAGACTATTCATGCAAATTAAAGGTGATTTTTTTTTTCTCATGGTTTCGTTTACTGTCTCCCTCGGCTCTCCCAAGGGGGTTCTCACGGTCACTCCCGTCACTTGGCATGGGCCGCCACAGGCACGCCAGCGGGAGTGGGTATGGGTGTCACATAAAACACACCAGGCTATTTATATAATATAAACTCGGCTCTTTTGTAGTGGTTTAAATTGGGTCGGGATGCTGCTTGTAATTCTGCAAAATGTGTTTGTGTCTTGGTGTTGAGCGACAAGAGATAATGACATGCTATCCAGACCGAGCGCCACTGTGACGATGCATAATGCTACTGATGTGTGTTTATGCATTTAGACTCAGAATTAGGACCCCATGCTCAAGGAAAACAACTGTTTGGCACTACTGGTGATAACTACTAGTAATATTAAAACCTCTGTGGGCGACTATTTCCTCTCAGAATTCTGCTGCTTGTACAATAGGGGGCAGCAGTGTGCCATTCTGTAATTCTCCCTACCTCCCTTTTAATAAATAGGATTGTGGCCTGCCCTCCAGACATCTGGTCGGCTGTAAAGGGAATGGATAAATAAAAACAAAGGCCTGTGAATGAAGCACCGATAATTTATGTGCATTGCAAACATCTTTGGTTGTCGCTCTATAATCCTTATTGGTACATTTATGGTTCATGTCAGCGTTTACGTTTAGGCTCATGCCGGTACAATAAAAATTCCAAAGAGGTCATTCAAGGAAAGAAGTATAGGAAATTAATTACTGCATGACTGGCCATCGATGACTGTACAATACATAAAGCAGATCATTAATTAATGCTGGCGAAAGTGTGAAGTGAATCGATTCACCGGCGAAGCACGGCGAGCACAGACACCCCCATCATGCAGATGCATTGTGGGGCGGTGGTGCTGCCAGTCCTGGGAATTCACCTTACTTTCCATCACTTCTAATTATATTCACTGCCACACATTAAAAAACAACAACATACATACCCGCTGGTTCTTTTAATCAGAATCCTTTTGGGGGCGGCATAGCTTGGTTTGTAGAGTAGCCACGCCAGCAACCAGATGGTTCCAGGTTCGATCCCCGCTTCTGCCATCCTAGACACTGCCGTTGTGTCCTTGGTCACGACACTTTAGCCACCTGCTCCCAGTGCCACCCACACTGGTTCAAATAAATCAATCAATCAATCAATGATTATTTATATAGCCCTAAATTACTAGTGTCTCAAAGGGCTGCACAAACCACAACACAAACCACAACGACATCCTCGGTAGAGCCCACATAAGGGCAAGGAAAACTCACACCCAGTGGGACGTCGGTGACAATGATGACTATGAGAAACCTTGGAGAGGACCGCATATGTGGGCAACACCCCCTCCCCCTATAAGGGGAACCAAAAATGTTTTAAATGTCACATTAGCCATCGGTTAAACAAATTATCCAAATATGTTGGCCTGTTCTTTCACCTTCGTCATTATATTCCTCTTTATGCTCTACTTACCTTATACAAAACTCTCTTTGAACCACATCTTAACTACTGTAATATCATCTGGTGTAACACCTTTCCTACCTACCTTCACAAATTAGAATCCATGCAAAAGAAAATTATACGGGCCCTGTAATGGTCCAAGTTTAATGCCCCCACTCGTCATCTATTTCATAAATATCATCTCTTAAGACTGACAAAGTTCAATATTTATCAAAATGCTTGTTTAACCTATCAAGTCATCCACAGGCTGAATCTTAGGCTCTGTAGCTTGGTTCCTATCTACCATCCCCAGCATGCCCAAAACACTCGTAACTTAGATCTAATAACAGGTAAACATCGTTTACTGGCTTGTACCGCTCGCAGTGTCGTATGCAGGGGACTAAAGATTTGGAACCAGCTTAATGAGAGCCTCAAGATGCTGTATCCATTCTCCAACTTCAAAAAGAAACTGAAAACTTACCTATTAACCACATATCTTTAATGCCTCATGTGGGGTAGACTACTGTTGGGTTTTGCATGGTTGAATGAATGTATTTATGTATGTGTATGCTTGCTTTAGTACTATTATTTTGTGTTTATCAAATAGCTTTGTTGTTGTTTTGTTTTTGTTTTTGTTGTTGTGCTTGCTACCATGTTTAACCTTTCCATGTATATATTGTCCTTTGGACCCCCTGTTAAAAGCTTCTTCTAGCTTATTTGGGGGACCCTTTCACGTACCAACATCTTTAAATGATGATATTCACCATTATTGTAATTGTTATATGGTATTGTGAATAAACTTGTAACAGTGTAACAGTAACAGTGCAAAAGCAATGGATGTCGAGCGGGTCTATATTGGGTTTCACTATGTAAATTGCTTTGAGTCACTAGAGAAAAGCGCTATATAAATATAAATCACTTCACTTTCTCTGCTTTATAGTGTGTGTGTTTACAAGCGAATATTGGTTTTCACTATGTAAATTGCTTTGAGTCACTATAGAAAAGCGCTATATAAATATATCTATAGGGTGCGACATGGCGTAGTGGGTAGAGTGGTCAGCCAGAAACCTGAGGGTTGCAGGTCCGCTTCCCGCCTATTGACATCCAAAAAATAGCTGCCGTTGTGTCCTTGGGCAGGACACTTCACCCTTTGCCCCCGGTGCCGCTCACACTGGTGAATGAATGATGAATGAATGATAGGTGGCGGCTGCCACGCTTCCGTCCGTCTACCCCAGGACAGCTGTGGCTACTGATGTAGCTTACCACCAACAGGTGTGAATGAATGTTGAGTCCTACTTCTCTGTAAGCACTCTGAGTGTTTAGAAAAGCGCGATATAAATCTAAGTTAATATAAATCTAAGTTATCATATATAAATCACTTCACTTTTTCTGCTTTATTGTGTGTGTATTTACAAGGGAATTGATAAAGTAGAAGTTGTAGAATTTTGGGTTTGGTGTGTACCAGGAGCGTACACATGGAAGCAGGAGGGTAAAGTTAAAGTTAAAGTACCAAGGATAGTCACACAAACACTAGGTGTGACAAAATTATTATCTGCATTTGACCCATTACTCACCCTTGATCACCCCTTGGGAGGTGAGGGGAGCAGTGGGCAGTAGCGGTGGCCGCGCCCGGGAATCATTTTTTGTGATTTAACCCCCAATTGCAACCCTTGGTAGCACCAAATGTTGTGCCCCAATACACAATACGCCTGGAGAGTACCATGATGATAGTATGACAACAATAGTATAACTCAGGGTTATACTATTGTATCTTGCTCTCAGATAATTCTTAGCCGACATTGCTTAACACGATAAGTAATGAATAATCCTGCTGGAAATAACAGTGTTAAAAATATCGTTCAAAAAAATAAAACATTCCTAAGCATTTTAATCCATCCATCCGTTTTCTACCGCACCTGTTCAAGGTTGCGGGTGGTTCAGCCAACCCCAGCTGTAGTTTGGGGTACAGGAAGGTTGCATTAATGGAATTAAGTAATTTATTTATATTTGGTTAGCTTCAGAATAACAATGTTATCAAAAAGAAAAAGAGACTTATTATACTCTGAAAATATGTGTCTCACTTAAATATGCATGCATTGTACACACCCCGTTTCCATATGAGTTGGGAAATTGTGTAAGATGTAAATATAAACGGCATACAATGATTTGCAAATCATTTTCAACCCATATTCAGTTGAATATGCTACAAAGACTACATATTTGATGTTCGAACTGATAAACATTTTTTTTTGCAAATAATCATTAACTTTAGAATTTGATGCCAGGAACACGTGACAAAGAAGTTGGGAAAGGTGGCAATAAATACTGATAAAGTTGAGGAATGCTCATCAAACACTTATTTGGAACATCCCACAGGTGTGCAGGCTAATTAGGAACAGGTGGGTGCCATGATTGGGTATAAAAGCAGCTTCCATGAAATGCTAAGTAATTCACAAACAAGGATGGGGTGAGGGTCACCACTTTGTAAGCAAATTGTCGAACAGTTTTAGAACAACATTTCTCAACGAGCTATTGCAAGGAATTTAGGGATTTTACCATCTACGGTCCGTAAAATCATCAAAAAGTTCAGAGAATCTGGAGAAATCACTGCACGTAAGCGATGATATTACGGACCTTTAATCCCTCAGATGGTACTGCATCAAAAACCGACATCAGTGTGTAAAGGATATCACCACATGGGCTCAGGAATACTTCATAAAACCACTGTCAGTAACTACAGTTGGTCGCTACATGTGTAAGTGCAAGTTAAAACTCTAGTATGCAAAGCCAAACCCATTTATCAACAGTATCCTGAAACGGCTTGGCTGGGCCCGAGCTCACCTAAGATGGACTGATGCAAAGTGGAAAGGTGTTCTGTGGTCTGACGAGTCCACATTTCAAATTATATTTGGAAACAGAGGACATGGTGTCCTCCAGCACAAAGAGGAAAAAACCATTCGGATTGTTACAGGCGCAAAGTTCAAAAGCCAGCATTTTGGCCTTCGTCCGCCCGATTCTAGCTGAGATAGGATCCAACGCCCCCCGCGACCCCAAAGGGAATAAGCGGTAGAAAATGGATGGATGGATGAATGTATTAAGTGTTAGAAAAAATATTATATGGCTCTTACGGAAATACATTTTACCATATTTGGATTTCATGGCTCTCTCAGCCAAGAAGGTTCTCGAACCCTGGTATAACCATATAAATCAATCAATGTTTATTCATATAGCCCTAAATTCCAAGTGTCTCAAAGGGCTGCGCAAACCACAACGACATCCTCAGTAGAAAGCCCACATACGGTCAAGGAAAAACTCACCCCAGTGGGAAGTCGGTGACAGTGACTATGAGAAACCTTGGAGAGGACCGCATATGTGGGCAACCCCCCAAATCCCCCCCCACTCGGGGGAGACCGAAAGCAATGGATGTCAAGCGGGGTTTTATTTGTAAAACAGAATGCTTGCGATTTGTTTTAGTCCATGAACAATTCGATACGACTCGATTTAGTGTATAAACGATTTGATTAAAACGTTTAATTAAAATTTGATAATGTGAATAATCGATTAAAATATATGGTTAACATTTGTTGATGGACACATTT
Organism: Nerophis ophidion; assembly: GCF_033978795.1. NCBI lineage: Eukaryota > Metazoa > Chordata > Actinopteri > Syngnathiformes > Syngnathidae > Nerophis > Nerophis ophidion. Next base: position 21,074,130 of record NC_084619.1, read on the forward strand.
TTTTTTAGAGCACACACGAACAAAAGCATTCTTTCCTCTGTATACACCCCTCCTCATGTTAGAGGACAAATAGTTAGGACAGGGGTCGGCAACCCAACCTGTTAAAAGAGGCATATTGGACCAAAAATACAAAAAACAAATCGGTCTGAATCCTCTAAAAGTTAAAAGCCTAATGTATGTGTTATAATTAAGGCAACACATTAAAGGCCTACTGAAATTAGATCTTCTTATTCAAACGGGGATAGCAGGTCCATTCTATGTGTCATACTTGATCATTTCGCGATAATGCCATATTTTTGCTGAAAGGATTTAGTAGAGAACATCGACGATAAAGTTCGCAACTTTTGGTCGCTAATAGAAAGCCTTGCCTTTACCGGAAGTCGCAGACAATGACGTCACCCGTTGATGGCTCCTCACATCCTCACATTGTTTTTAATGGGAGCCTTCAACAAAAAGAGCTATTCGGACCGAGAAAACGACAATTTCCCCATTAATTTGAGCGAGGATGAAAGATTTGTGTTTGAGGATATTGATAGCGACGGACTGAAAAAAAAGAAATCAAGTTGAAAAAAAAAACGCAATTGCTTTGGGACGGATTCAGATGTTTTTAGACACATTTACTAGGATAATTCTGGGAAATCCCTTATCTTTCTATTGTCTTGCTAGTGTTTTAGTGAGTTTAATAGTACCTGATAGTCGGAAGGGTGTGTCCACGGGTGTCTTGAGGCCAGTGTAAGATGGAAGTCGACGGCAGCCGTATGGACGGCACAAGCTCAGCTGATCTCCGGTAAGTGACGACTTTTTACCACAATTTTCTCACCGAAAACCTCTGGTTGACATTTGGTCGGGATCCATGTTCGCTTGACCGCTCTGATCCATAGGAAAGCTTCACCTCCGGGAATTTTAAACAAGGTACAATAAACACTGTGTGTTTGTGTGGCTATAGGCTAACTACATTTTTCTACTTTGACTTCTCCATTATTAATTGAACAATTTGCAAAAGATTCAGCAACACAGATGTCTAAAATACTGTGTAATTATGCGGTTAAAGCAGACGACTCTTAGCTGTGTGTGTGCGCAGCGCTAATATTTCCTTACAGCCCGTGACGTCACGCGTACACGTCATCATTCCGCGACGTTTTCAACAAGAAACTCCCGGGAAATTTAAAATTGCAATTTAGAAACTAAAAAGGCCGTATTGGCATGTGTTGCAATGTTAATATTTCATCGTTGATATATAAACTGCGTGGTTGGTAGTAGTGGGTTTCAGTAGGCCTTTAAATAAGTGTCTCAGAGGGTTAGTTAGATAACTCCTGGAAGATATCTAACCTCCTACAGGTCAGACGTGCCCTAAACACCTCTCAAAGGAGGCGTTAGATGCCCGAACCACCTGGACGAAGTGGCTGGGAAGAGGGAAGTCTGGGCTTCCCTGCTTAGGCTGCTGCAAAAGAAGATGGATGGATGGATGGATGGATGGATGGATGGATGGATGGATGGATGGGCTTTACAGGGTTAATTTGATTCAAGCAACTTTATTATTGAACTTTCACGGCTATATTGATATGAAACATTTTTTACATTTTTTTTTTTACAATTTAAAAAGCAGGAACAACTTGACACAAGCCAAGTGTCCCCCATGTGCTCAGGGTACCAATAAAACATCAACCACACACACCTTATTCAGCCATCGCCCCCCCCCCCACCTTCCCTACCTCAACCCCCATCGCCGCCCCAGAGGACAGTGTGTGTGACAGCTGCTTCTCTCGGTCCCAAAGGGGCTGCGCCTGCCTCGGTGTGTCCTGCTTGTAAACCCCCGAGCCGGCCTTACAACCCGCAGACCCTTCTCTCCACCACGCTCTACAAGTCCTGCAACTTCGCTTGTGGCCATTTTTTTTTTTTACACCCATGAAAACCCGCGCAAGTCCAATTAGAAGCAGCCACCAGCTGGGCTTCCCTCTGCATTCTCCCAATTCTCTTTCTTTGGCGCTGCTCTTCTCCAATGGTTTCACGCTCCAGCACGCCACAATCCGAGCTCCTCTCATGTCCGTGAGATTGCCAAGCTGATGGGCACACATGCCCTGGGTTGGGAACACACACCTTGTCTCTGCTCTCTGCACATACTCAGACAGAGGTCATGCACAAATGTTTTGGACTAAGGAGCCCAAAAATATAAAATTGGATTGGGTTCATTCTCACTGCAGACTTCAATCTGGCTTCTACAAATCGTCTGATGTAGCAGGTGGAAGAAGTGATATAATTGTGAATGAATAGCAATCCAAACTAGATGAGGCAATTCCTGAAGGAATTGTGTGTGAATGCTCTAATGCTGAAGTTGAACTGAAATCCTGGAATTATTTTTTCAATTGCTGAAGTAGAGCACATCATTCTTCAACAGGCTGACTATTTTGAAGTTGGAACGGATTGAATCAGATGAAAAATGTGGGAATTGTGAAACTTTGAAGAATGTCCCATTTATTTAAAGGCCTACTGAAACCCACTACCACCGACCACGCAGTCTGATAGTTTATATATCAATGATGAAATATTAACGTTGCAACTCATGCCAATACGGCCTTTTTAGTTTACTAAATTGCAATTTTAAATTTCCCACGGAGTTTCTTGTTGAAAACGTCGCGGAATGATGACGCGTGGGCGTGACGTCACAGACTGTCAGGAAATATAAACGCAGCACTATTTGCGGCTAAAAGTCGTCTCTTTTCATCGCGCAATTAAACAGTATTCTGGACATCTGTGTTGCTGAATCTTTTGCAATTTGTTCAATTAATAATGGAGAAGTCAAAGTAGAAAGATGGATTTGGGAAACTTTAGCCTTTAGCCACACAAACACACGGTGATTCCTTGTTTAAAATTCCCGGAGGTGAAGCTTTACTATGGATCAGAGCAGTCAAGCGAACATGGAGCCCGACTACATGTCAACTTGCAGTTTTTGGTGAGAAAATTGTGTTAAAAAGTCGCCTCTTAATGTGGAGTTTGCGCCGTCCTTGTATCTTCCGTCGACTTCCCTCAGACACTGGCCTCAAGACACCCGTGGACACACCCCTCTGACTATCAGGTACTATTTAATCTCGCTAAAACACTAGCAATACAATAGAAAGATAAGGGATTTCCCAGAATTATCCTAGTAAATGTATCTAAAAACATCTGAATCTGTCCCAATGCAATCGCCTTTTTTTTATAACTTAATTTTTTTGAATTTTTATTTTTATTTTTAGTCCTTCGCTATCAATATCATCATCCACAAATATTTCATCCTCGCTCAAATTAATGGGGAAATTGTCGTTTTCCCGGTCCAAATAGCTCTTGCTGCTGGAGGCTCCCATTATAAACAATGTGAGGACGTGAGGATCCCTCACCCTTGTGACATCATTGTCTGCGACTTCCGGTATAGGCAAGGCTTTTTTATCAGCACCAAAAGTTGCGAACTTTATCTTCGATCGTAAATCCTTTCAGCAAAAATATGGCAATATCGCGAAATGATCAAGTATGACACATAGCATGGACCTGCTGTCCCCGTTTAAATAAGAAAATCTCATTTCAGTAGGGCTTTAAATGGGAATTTCCCCAAAATTGGAAATTTTGGGAAAAGCGGGACTTTTTTTTTAAATGGTAAAAAAATGGGCTGAAAGAGTATAAATGGTTGGTGTTTACATTTTTCAAATCAGTGGAGAAATGTTGAAAGTAGTAACATGTTGAATTGAAAAATGGTATTAACGGAATTCTTGGAATTTCGGGTAAAGTTAAAAAAAACACTTTAGTTTTTTGTCCTGATTAGGAAGAATGTTTGGATAGTGGAACCGTTGAAGTGGGTTGAAAAATGTGGAAGGGTAGTCGCCAGAAAAAAAGGGTGGAAATAGGGCTTTGGCAAACCAGGAATTCTTGTAAACCCTGGAATTATTTGGAACTTGAAAAAGGGTAGTTGGAATTTCCAGAATGGTGGAATGGAATGTTTGAATTTGTTGAAAAATGTGGAAATGGTGGATGTTAGAAAAATGGCCAATTCATTTTCTATGGGAAAAATGTCCTGGGAAAACCTGGAATTCTGACGCGCATTTTCCTAATAGGGTGAACAGTTTAAAGTTGGCACGGCTTGAATCGGATGAAAAATGTGAAAGGTAGAGCGCCACAATCTGGAGAAGAAGAAGGAGTTGTTGAATAATAATAAATAGATGAATTTTGTTGTAGAAAACCGAATGTGTGAATGGTTTGGAGCATTCACACAATGATATGGGTTTTCAGACCCCATCTAAATAGTACATATGTTATAAATCATGTACGCACAAGTTGGGGGGCAGTCGATGTAGAGAAGATGATGTGGGGCACAGGGACTTAATATATCTCGCTTCAAATATTGTGAATTTACGTAAAAAAAACAAAACTCTTTTGAGGATAAATCAACCTTTTTTAAAGCACATTTGTATCCTATGTTAAGTGTTCAACTAAGTTGTATTTATTTATTATATTTAATATTACAGTCCAGTGTAGTGTTGTCCCGATACCAATATTTTGGTACTGGTACCAAAATGTATTTCGATACACAAAAAAAATTGCATTATTGGCTTTATTTTATCAAAAAATCTTAGGGTACATTAAACATGTGTTTCTTATTGAAAGTTTGTCCTTAAATAAAATAGTGAACATACAAGACAACTTGTCTTTTAGTAGTAAGTAAGCAAATAAAGGCTCCTAATTTGTTTGCTGACATTGAGGGGCGGTATAGCTCGGTTGGTAGAGTGGCCGTGCCAGTACCTTGAGGGTTCCAGGTTCGATTCCCGCTTCCGCCATCCTCGTCACTGCCATTGTGTCCTTGAGCAAGACACTTTACCCACCTGCTCCCAGTGCCACCCACACTGGTATAATTGTAACTTAAATATTGGGTTTCACTATATAAAGAGCTTTGAGTCACTAGAGAAAAAGCGCTATATAAATATAATTCACTTCACATTTGCAGTAACATATTGTTTCATGTTCCATTCTAATATTTTGTCAACATTATGAGGGACAAACTGCAAACAATAATTATTAATCCACTTGCTCATTTGCTATTAATATATTTTGACTTTATCTTCTAACATTTTTTATCTACACTTCTTTTAAAATGTAATAATCACTTATTATTTTGTTTTTTGATACTTTACATTAGTTTTGAATGATACCACAAATTTAGGTATCGATCCGATACCAAGTTGTTGCAGGGTCATACATTGGTCATATTCAAAGTCCTGATGAGTCCAGGGATATATTTCCTGAGTTTATAAAAATAATATAAATTTAAAAAAAAAAAGATGTTTTGATGCCAACAAATATCAACGTAATCATAGTAGTATCGACTAGATACACTACTGTACTTGGTATCATTAGGTGTAGATCCATGAGCTACGGTGTGTGGTGAAGCATGTTTAGCTATTCCTCGTCCTGCAGGGATGATGCTTGTAAAAAAAAACGTACTTTATTTGTCGCCATGGAGGCGAGGATTAGTGATTTAGAAAGTAGCTAAAACACTCCCGGCTGCGGCTGGACTATAGCCGCTAGCTAGCTCTTCCGGTGGGCGTTTCAGTGTTAAAACTTCACCTTTATCGTTCGTTTTCAAGCCAAAATTCGTCGGTTCTCCATTTTCTGTTTACACACTGTGTCTGCTTGTAAGTACTCCGTGACTGTTCGCTGCCGAACATGCTCGTCTGCTTGTAAACCAGAAATGACACAACGTTACCATGAATTGTTGAAAACTTATTCGGGTGTTACCATTTAGTGGTCAACTGTACGAAATATGTACTGTACTGTGCAATCTACTAATAAAAGTTTCAATCAATCAATCAAAGTGACGACAGGGGCGTGGGGCGGGGGTGGCGGGCCGGTACTTTTCAGAGGCGGTATACTGTAGTACCGAATATGATTCATTAGTAAAGAGGTACTATACCAGGAGTCACCAACCTTTTTGAAACCAAGAGCTACTTCTTGGGCACTGATTAATGCGAAGGGCTACCAGTTTGATACACACTTAAATAAATTGCCAGAAATAGCCAATTTGCTCAATGTACCTTTAATAAATATATATATATATATATATATATATGGGTTTTTCTGTCTGTCATTCCGTCGTACATTTTTTTTCCTTTTATGGAAGGTTTTTTGTAAAGAATAAAGGATGAAAAAAGCACTTAATTGAACGATTTAAAAGAGGAGAAAACACACAAAAAAAGAAAATTTAATTTTGAAACATTGTTTATCTTCAATTTCGACTCTTTAAAATTCAAAATTCAACTGAAATATATGAAGAGAAAAACTAGCTAATTAGAATCTTTTTGAAAAAATTAAAACATTTTTTTTTATAGAACATCATTAGTAATTTTTCCTGATTAAAATTAATTTTAGAATTTTGATGACATGTTTTAAATAGGTTAAAATCTAATATGCACTTTTTTAGAATATATAACAAATTAGACCAAGCTATATTTCTAACAAAGACGAATCATTATTTCTTCTAGATTTTCCAGAACAAAAATTTTAAAAGAAATTCAAAAGACTTTGAAATAAGATTTAAATTTGTTTCTACAGATTTTCTAGATTTGCCGGAATATATTTTTTTAATTTTGATCGTAATAAGTTTAAAGAAATATTTCACAAATATCTTCATCAAAAAAACAGAAGCTAAAATGAAGAATTAAATTAAAATATTATTTATTATTCTTTACAATAAAAAAAAAATACTTGAACATTGATTTAAATTGTCAGAAAAGAAAAGGAAGGAATTTAAAAGGTAAAAAGTTATATGTGTTTAAAAATCCTAAAATAATTTTTTAGGTTGTATTTTTTTCTCTGAAATTTTCTTCCTGAAAGTTATAAGAAGCAAAGTAAAAAAATAAATGAATTTGTTTAAACAAGTAGAGACAGAGTCTTTAAAATATTTTTGGGGATTTCCAAATTCTATTTGAGTTTTGTCTCTCTTAGAATTAAAAATGTCGATAAAAGCGAGACCAGCTTACTAGTAAATAAATAAGATTTAAAAAATAGAGGGAGCTAACCGGTAAGTGCTGCTATTTGAGCTATTTTTAGAACAGGCCAGCGGGCTACTCATCTGGTCCTTACGGGCTACCTGGTTTCCACGGACACCGCATAGGTGACCCCTGCACTATACTAATACCGGTATACCGTACAACTCTGATATAAAATGTGACTCACTCAAAAGACAGTTGTTTCTTTGGTCCAGTTGGCCGGGCATGTTTTTTCAGGTATATTTGGAGAAAGCACGCCATTAATGTCGAAATAGTTTGTTGTCAAATTCCACATTTGCAGCTTTGAGTTGTTTTCACCTCAGGCTTACGTCAGTTCCAACGTTTCACCCACTTCTTCGTGCTCACTTCTAGAAACAGCAGTTCATCAGTTCATTCAGGTTAAAAAAGATAAGGTTGTTAATCCTCATATGTTCAAAAATAGTCATCTTTGTTGTTTGTTACCAAGTCTGCCATGATTTCAACACACGCAGGCGTTTTGTTTTCGAAAGTAGGAACACAGAGTTGTTGCCCTGCGCTGCTATGGATACGGAAATCAATGCGTATCCATCCATCCATTTTCTACTGCTTATTCCCTTTTTTTGGGGTCGCGGGGGGCGCTGGCGCCTATCTCAGCTACAATCGGGCGGAAGGCGGGGTACACCCTGGACAAGTCGCTACCTCATCGCAGGGCCAACACAGATAGACAGACAACATTCACACTCACATTTACACACTAGGGCCAATTTAGTGTTGCCAATCAACCTATCCCCAGGTGCATGTCTTTGGAAGTGGGAGGAAGCCGGAGTACCCGGAGGGAACCCACGCATTCACGGGGAGAACATGCAAACTCCACACAGAAAGATCCCGAGCCTGGATTTGAACCCAGTTCTGCAGGACCTTCGTATTGTGAGGCAGACGCACTAACCCCTCTGCCACCGTGAAGCCCATGCGTGGAAGATGTCAGTCAAATTTGAACATATTACATATTGTTATGAAAGGCTCTACTACTACATTATAAATAGACTTGCGCTGTGTATATTAAATGTTGATTGAGGGTTTTGAAGTTTTATTCAAGGGCTTTGAAGGTTACAACAGTTGCTCCCAGCATCTTCAAAGCATTTTTTATCACCTTTAAAATCCTGGGGAAAAAAACTGTGTTCTTGTCTTTCATAATAATTGTGAATGATCGGTAAAATTCGCAAAAAAGTTCGGTCCCCATTTGATATTGACAATTTTAATAGCAACAGATAGCTAATCATGGAGTATATCATCCCTCTGGAAATCAAGATGACCAATTATATGGCAGAACAACTTTTTGATGGACTCATCAATAACACATTGCCACATCTGTAAGACTTTGACTCGAGGGATGTCAAAAGACAACAGCGGGACGTAGCATCGGTGTCTACGTAGTACATCAGGCTAGCAAGACTGCTAACAACCAGCTATCAGCAACTGTCTGGCCAAAGTGGAGATAAAGGCTCTTGATTCAAGATGCACTTGATCTTCAACATCAATACCATAGCTTTGGCATGAGAGATTTGAAATGACAATCCAGGACACACAACGTGGAAGGCTAGGAACAAAGCCAGTGATCTTACTTGCGAAGGTCAAGTTGACAAAGTTTTTGCAAAACCACAGACACTCTTGGTTTCAGTACATAAAAGCCCAGTTCTGACTATTAGGAATCATCCAGGATGTGACAAAGTTTTTCAACGTAATGGCCAAATTTTAGTGGCCGGGTGACAGCCATAACATTGACGCTTGGAGAATCTACAGTATAATGCACTCAAAGCTACTACATTGGGTGAAAAAAGTGCAAATGTGATCATATGGATGTTAATTCATGTTTAGGGGGCATTAATGTTAAAAACAAAACATATTTTGAAAGTTGATAACAGTTTTTAATGCTGTAATTATAAAAATATTTGCTTTGGTAATCATAAGATTTGACTTTAAGGTTTTACCACTTACGTATAAAACACTACACGGTCTAGCTCCATCCTATCTTGCCGATTGTATTTTACCATATGTCCTGGCAAGAAATCTGCGTTCAAAAGACTCCAGCTTATTAGTGATTTCTAAAGCCCCAAAAAAGTCTGCGGGCTATAGAGCGTTTTCATTTCGGGCTCCAGTACCCTGGAATGCCCTCCAGGTAACAGTTTGAGATGCTACCTCAGTAAAAACATTTAAGTCTCACCTTAAAACTCATTTGTATACTCTAGCCTTCAAATAGACCTCCTTTTTAGACCCGTTGATCTGCCGCTTCTTTTCTTTTTCTCCTCTGTCTCCCCCTCGCTTGTGGAGGGGGTCTGGTCCGATGACCATGGATGAAGTACTGGCTGTCCAGAGTCGGGACCCAGGATGGACCGCTCGTCGGGACCCAGGATGGACCGCTCGCCTGTGTACCGGTTGGGGACATCTCTACGATGCTGATCCGCCTCCGTTTTGGATGGTTTCCTGTGGACGTGACTCTCGCTGCTGTCTTGGATCCGCTTTGAACTGAACTCCCGCGGCTTTGTTGGATCCACTATGGATTGAACTTTCACAGTATCATGTTAGACCCGCTCGACATCCATTGCTTAGTCATCATTGTCACTGGCGTCCCACTGGGTGTGAATTCTCTTTGCCCACTGGGTATGAGTTTTCCTTGCCCTTATGTGGGTTCTTCCGAGGATGTCGTTGTCATAGTGGTTTGTGCAGTCCTTTGAGACATTTGTGATTTAGGGCTATATAAATAAACATTGATTGATTGATAATCTTACTCTGCAAAAATTATTTTAACATGTTCATGTCCGGTAACAATTATCCACGATAAATTAGGGACGACTACATACAATATGTGAGTTTTCTGTCTTTTTCAAGCCCAAAAATAAAACAACCATTAGTGGTTTAGCGGAAAATACATATTTTTTAAAATGTCTATATTTTTCACAATTACTGAATAAAATAGTGAGTAGAAATTGCTCGTTGTTTTTTCGTTTTTTTTTTTTTTTTAATGCATTGCAACTAGTAAAAAACGCTGGCAAATGACAGCTAACAATGTAGGCAAGAAGAGCCACTCTATTCTGCCTGTAAGGGGCTCTAATAAGCATCCAATAATCTCAGTCAAGGTTTTAAATACAGTGGGGCAAAAACGTATTTAGTCAGCCACCGATTGTGCAAGTTCTCCCACTTAAAATGATGACAGAGGTCTGTAATTTTCATCATAAGTACACTTTAACTGTGAGAGACAGAATGTGAAAAAAAATCCAGGAATTCACATTGTAGGAATTTTAAAGAATTTATTTTCAAATTATGGTGGAAAATAAGTATTTGGTCAACCATTCAAAACTCTCACTGATGGAAGGAGGTTTTGGCTCAAAATCTCACGATACATGGCCCCATTCATTCTTTCCTTAACACGGATCAATCGACCTGTCCCATTAGCAGAAAAACAGCCCCAAAGCATGATGTTTCCACCCCCATGCTTCACAGTAGGTGTGGTGTTCTTGGGATGCAACTCAGTATTCTTCTTCCTCCAAACACGACGGGCTGTTTTTCTGCTAAGGGGACAGGACGATTGATCCGTGTTAAGGAAAGAATGAATGGGGCCATGTATCCTGACATTTTGAGCCACAATCTCCTTCCATCAGTGAGAGCTTTGAATGGTTGACCAAATACTTATTTTCCACCATAATTTAAAAATAAATTCTTTAAAATTCCTACAATGTGAATTCTTGGATTTTTTTCACATTCTGTCTCTCACAGTTGAAGTGTACCTATGATGAAAATGACAGACCTCTGTCATCATTTTAAGTGGGAGAACTTGCACATTCGGTGGTTGACTAAATACATTTTTACCCCACTGTTGATGCTGTAAGTATGTATCAAATGTAGTAACAGGAAAATTCATAATAACATGTAATGTTTACCTATGTTGGTCATTTTAAACCTACGTTGTGTATCGTTAATAAGTCACTGCATTCTGTTTTATCGAGCGTAGTTACACAAGGCAACATGAAAGGGAATGGATCAATTTTACTCTATTATTTAACACAAGTCTTCCTGTGAGTTAGATTAATGATTTCTGAGAAAGAGGACATTTTTCTCTCGTACATGCATTTGTCAGTACTTTGTCAAGTAGAGTCCATGGTTTTTAGGGGATAAAACGTTTTCTTCGTACAAGAGGTAAAGATACAAAATTGCTTGTACTAAGAATCAACGTTTCATTGAAGTTCAATGCATTAACAAATTGTCATTCCCCAGAAATGAAAGTGGTTGAGACACTGCGCTGGTGCATATTTTCTTTATTGATTTGTTTTCATTGTCAGATGTCAAACCATTTCATTCATTTTTTTTTTCAAACCAATTTACTGCGCTTATTAAAAAAAAAAAAACACCCCTTCTTGTCATTTCTACGAGCTTGTTTTTGAGTAATGTGCTTTTTGTTAGTGTGAACTCACGCCATGCCGGACATATACGTGCAGCATGCTTCGACTTTACATCTTAAGTCAAATGTTTATATTTATCAAGAAAAGTGGCTGTTATCACACACTAAATAACTGGCGTCAAGCGATGGCATCATATAATTTTTATGACCCGTCCATGTTGCACACGTTATATGCATGTACAGTACATGAACTATCTTGTCTAGTTTGATCCCCTTCTTTCAATTATGTCATGAAAGGGAAAATGTAGTGAACTTGATTCGGGATTAGAGCACTCATGCTTGTCAAATTAAGTGGACTTTTTAAGCCAGGAGTCCCCAAACTTTTTAACCCGGGGGCCGCATTGGGTTAAAAAAATTTGGCCAGGGGCCGGGCTATATACAGTATATATATATATATATATATATATATATATATATATATATATATATATATACATATATATATATATATATATATATATATATATATATATATATATATATATACATATATACACTTATACACTGCGTATATGTATATACATGTATACACTTATACACTGTGTATATGTATATATATATATACGTATATATACTTATACACTGTGTATATATATATATATATATGTATATATATATATATATAGGGCTTCGCCATTTTTACCCCTCATGCACTAATGAACTGAAAGAGTGCGCACGTGATGACGTCATGTTATCGATGGGAAAATACATTTTTAGACAATATGATTTGCTTGAGCGGCTAGGTAGAAAACGGATTGATAGATGGGCTGGAAAGGACAGATTAAAATAAAATAATACAAAGAAAAAAAAGCCCAAAAATATTTTTTTAATGTTTTTTTTTACTCGGGGACTACCCGCGGGCCGGATTTTGGTTGCTGGTGGGCCACATCTGGCCCATGGGCCGTAGTTTGGGGACCCCTGCTTTAAAGTGTCAACTGTGCTTCAGTGGTAAACGGACCTTTTTCGAAACTTTGCCCATCAAAAACAATACTTATGTGAGATAAGAATGTAAAGGTTTTTCTTATTTTTTTGCATTCTTACACGTAAATAAAGGCTAGCAAGAGGTGGCTAACAATGCAGGTAATGGTGAGTACGATCAATTCCGCCAATTGCTTGCATTCCGACAAGGGATTTCATCCGGAAAGTGAAAACCAGTGGTGGTCAACCAAGCGAGGATGGCGGTTGTACAGCAAGCAGCATGCACTATCTGAGTACACACGGGGCCTATATTGAGACAATCAGTCACTTCACTTCTGCTTGTGTTTCCTTGTTTTGCGCTTATTTCCTGTCAGCTCTCTTTTGATTTCCATTTCCTGCGTGTCTCCTCTTAACGCTCGTTTCCCTCACCTGTCCCTGATTGGCAGCCCTGCACACCTGGTTGCATTTGCCAATCAGGCTGCCATTTATGCTTTTCTCGCCTGTTCCTCAGGGCTCGAGGATTGATTATGTTTAGGACCTATTGTATGCGTGACTGCTTCTCCCTACCTAGAGTATAATAAAAACTCTTACCTGCCCGTCGTCCACCTGGTTCCTGCATCTTGGGGTCACAACTACCGCAGCCATGCGTGTTCCAGACATATATATTCCTGCAAAAAGCAGATACGAGCAAAAAATACAACTACGCAATGGAATAGATCCCTATACTTTACCAAAAAAAAAAAAAAAAAATGTAGAGTGATAAAAGATTATTAGTCGGCATAGTTCCCAAACATATCTAACTATTATGTTCTCCAGAAATCATTCTACATAACAAAACAGATGGAAACTTGGAAAAGCTTGAAAGTCTACAACTTCTATGTGTGTGTCTGGGTCAAGGAAATTGGTTTCAAGTCTCTCCTGGATAAATATGCATCGTTTTTGCTCTGGTGAGGTTAAATTTCATGATTAAACTTTGAGTCCACTGCTGTGTTTGTTGCTGTTGCACACCTCATGTTTTACCCCGTCGTTATCAATATATAACTATACATTTCAACACTGTGTACATGCTGAAAGATTCAATTACCGTATTTCCTTGAATTGCTGCAGGGTATATAGTATGCGCCTGCCTTGAATTACTGCCGGGTCAAACTCGCTTCCCAAAATAATTAACGCATGCTTAGTATTACCGCCTGACCAAACTCGTGACGTCACGAGTAACACTTCCCCTGCCATCATTTTCAAAATGGAGGAGGCTGATTTCAAAACCGGTAATTTGAAATCGCATAAAGGGAAGAAGATTAAGAGCTTTTCAGTAGGATTTAAGGTCCAAGCTTACATCACACTAAAATTTTTACTGCATGCCTTTGGTACGTGCCGGAGTGAGAAGTGGTTTTAAAATAATTAGCGCATGCTTACTTTTACCGCATGCCTTTGGTAAGCGCAGGAGTGAGAAGAGGTTTTAAATTAATTAGCGCCCCAGCGGCAATTCAAGGAAATACGGTATGTGAGTTGCCTTGGCTAAAAGCTTTGCTCACATTTGATTTATTTTATTTAGACACACCAAGTTGGTGCTTTACAGAACACTCCAAGAAAAAATGTGTCTTAAGAAATACAAGCAATCTCAAGATAATACTTAAATGGGAAACACTAAATATTTAATCGTATTTCCTTGAATTGCTGCAGGGTATATAGTATGCGCCTGCCTTGAATTACTGCCGGGTCAAACTCGCTTTAAAAGTATGTCAAACAAACCTTTAACTGAGTGGTCACTGCAATTCGGCACTATTTGGCTCTGCTTCCTTGTACTGGAGTGCCTAGTACTTTTGTCGTCTATTTTAATGAAATCTTGCACTCCTCTGCCATTTTTGATTACCTCTTGAGGAGCTCCGCCGACACTTTTATCCTTTTCGCCATTTAAACGGTTTGTACAGCTGAAAACAAAGCAAGCACAGGGCTTTTTTTGTTGTTGAGAAAAGTTAAATGGGGCCTATAGTGCCCATTGAGAACAGACACTACCACGCGTATTCATTGAGCCGGACGTCATTTTAAATCCAAGCAATAAAGCCATCTAAAAACCTCCAAACAACCTAATCTACGTTTTATGTACACACTGTAAGTATATACAGTATGTAATGTTGTAACAGGCACAACATACCTGTACATAATATATATTTTTTTTACTGCATTTTTGCCTTTTGAAGCATACAAATGTCCAACAGCAACCTCTTATTAATAATGGCAGACTTCACGAGAGACAACAGCGACAACTTTGGGACAAATGATGATCCAGAACTTTATCTTTTTGAGCTTAATACGATGAGAATGAGCTTCGGGTTTTAGAAGCAGATCATGCTATAGTGCAGTGGTTCTCAAATGGGGGTACGCGTACCCCTGGGGGTACTTGAATATTATGCCAAGGGGTACGTAAGATTTTTTTTAAATATTGTAAAAATAGAAAATATTGTAAAATCCTTCATATTTATTGAATAGTACTTCAACAAAATATGAATGTAAGTTCATAAACTGTGAAAAGAAATGCAACAATGCAATATTCAGTGTTGGCAGCTAGATTTTTTGTGGACATGTTCTGTAAATATTGATGTTAAAGATTTCTTTTTTGTGAAGAAATGTTTAGAATTAAGTTCATGAATCCAGATGGATCTCTGTTACAATACCCAAAGAGGGCACTTTAAGTTGATGATTACTTCTATGTGTATAAATCTTTATGTATAATTGAATCACTTGATTATTTTTCAACAAGTTATTAGTTATTTTCATCTCTTTCTTTCCAAATAGTTCAAGAAAGACCACCACAAATGAGCAATATTTTGCACTGTCATACAATTTAATAAATCAGAAACTGATGACATTGTGCTGTATTTTACTTATTTATCTCTTTTTTCAACCAAAAATGCTTTGCTCTGATCAGGGGGTACTTGAATTAAAACAATGTTCACAAGGGGTACATCACCGAAAAAAAGTTGCGGACCACTGCTATAGTGAAACACTAAGCTTCATATAGCAGTATTGCCAAGTGCTGAACGAGAAATACAAACCACAAGCATAATGTAATCACTTACTGCACGATGTTTGCTCTACGTGTGATGCCGACTGATGGGATGTTTATATATTTCATCACAAGACATGTGTTCCCCGTTTAGATGATGAATTAATCTTAATCTTTACTCCTTAACCCTCACAAGCGACTTTTTTTGTTTTTCTGGACCTAAATTGAATTTCGGAGTTGACCAGCTTTTCGGCTTATGGTAACAACTTTCTACTAACAAGTGAGAGGCATGAATTATAATCAATTCAGAGGCAATGCAGCATTCTACTGGCTCGATATGTAAATAGCAGCATAAACTAGTTACCTCAATGTGAATAAGGTGTCGGTAAAAGTAGTTGCACAGCGATAACTGTTATCATAAAAATGTCGCTAATACTTGGTAAAAATATTCAAGTTATGACATGTAAATTGAGTATTGTTGGTGTTTTTTTGGATGTTTTTTTAGAGGGTGTTTTAGGGGCCAAATAGATGACTCTCGTTAGCTGCATTGTTAGCAGTCTAGTAAGAGTATATTACAGATTCAAATGCATTAAAAAGAGAAAAACATATGTTTGTCATGTCTTGGTGATCATGTTTAGTTTTGCTATGTTTTGTTTGGTTTTTGCACTCTGTCAGGTCCTGTTTTTTCACTCCCTGCTTTGTTTCCATGACAACCCATTAGTTTTCACCTGTCCTAATGACACACACTTGATTCATTTGGACTCATTAATCACCACAGCACAATTTAAGCCTGTAGTTGCCAGGCAGTCAGCCTGGCGACATCACCCTCTACACACCCTTGTTATCCATCCTGATGATCCTTGCTCTTTTCTCGTTCCAAGTAAGTTCTTGTTATTCATTCCATAGTTTGCAAGTTTCTTTTATGTCCATAGTTTACATTATAGTAATAGTTTTTGTTTTCGGAGCCAAGTTTTGTACCTCCGCTGTGAGCGCCTTTTGTTTAAACACTTTTGTTTTTTTGTAGTATTTTTTCGAGTTAAGATTAAAATCATGTTTTTACCTTCACGCCATGTTCGATCCAGTCACTTTTCACCACTGGGAAAACAAATCACACCAAAGTCCACGTCTTGACAATGTTTCTTTTTCATATTGGGATTGTGAATGATGGGCAAAATTTCCCAAAAAAAGTGCAGTCATTTTTTGTTTTGTTTTTTGTTTATGGACAGTGTGCACAATACATTATTTACAAGGAATCAACTAAATGTTCTTCTTTAAGCACTTTGCATTGGTTTAGGTGCAGCCACTGCATCACTTCATTTTTCTACATGTGGTAATAGATTAAAAAAAAAACACACCTCTGCTTAATGTACTTAACACTCACTGATGATGGCCTGGTTGTATGATACAAAGCTTGTTTTATTGGGAATGACAGTTATGTGTCAGATGGCTTTCTGTCGTGTCTGTACGTGTTTGAAATGTTGACAGTCCTTTCTTCCCCGTTTTTGTGGGTGCACTCTGACATGACTAGCGTCAAACACAAGCAAAGGCCATAATTGATTTCTCTCCGCTCTCTGATGCCGCCTGTGTCTCTCAAGTCCTGGCTGCATCCCCTCTCAAAGAAACAGATGAATGGAAAGACAGAGCATGAAGTATATAGCCAATAGTTAGTGACACTGGCAGGTGGTCAAACCTTATGTAATCATGGCCTGATAGAAGTCTGGAACATGGTGGTTAGCTTCTGAATTGGCTTCTGAAAGGAATCGGCCGCACGCACACACACACACGCACGCACACACAAAAATTCTTGTATTTGTGACCTTCTTGGGACCTCCGAAAAATGCCTACCTCTTTAGGACCACCCTTTCTAGATATATAAAGATTTGTATTTACAACATTAATAATATATACATACTATGCAAATATAAAAAAGGGAAGCTTTTAGTTTTTTTTGGGGGGTGGGAATTTTTGTTTGTAATTGCTTTTTAATCTCCTTTATTTACTTCTACTTTCTCTACCTACATATTTATTTTATTTTGTTATCAATTTTGGCCAAAAGGGGCAGCATTTCAATTTCTTACACACACTCTGCAGATTAAATTCTGAGACAACTTGGTCAGCCTTGTGTCACTTCCACTTTTACAGAATGATTGACCAAGGAAGGAATGCGAGACTTACAGCTTGTGCAAAAGTTGCTGTCATGCCAAATTTCTTCCCCCCTACCGGAAGACATTTGGCGTGACAGCCCCTCTAATGCCTGAAGAACCCCAATGAGGGCGTGATAATACCAAGTTATATGACTCTTAAGGGTTACAGCTGCAAAATTAGCGAAGCAAAAATAGCTTGAAAGGTTAGCATGCTGGAATGCTAATATTTTTTCCTCACCGTTATTTTTCACCAATGACATTTAGCCAATTATAATGCTTTTAAAACAGGTAGGTGTGTGGGTTGCTTTAAGCAAGTTATATGACTCTTAAGGGTTACAGCTGCAAAATTAGCGAAGAAAAAATAGCTTGAAAGGTTAGCATGCTGGAATGCTAATATTTTTTCCTCACCGTTATTTTTCACCAATGACATTTAGCCAATTATAATGCTTTTAAAACAGGCAGCGGTGTGGGCTGCTTTAAGGTCCTTCCACCCTCATTGGGGTCCTTCAGACATTAGAGGGGCTGTCGCGCCAAATGTCTTCCGGGGAAAAGGTTTTTGAAGAGGGGAAGAAATTTGGCGTGACATTACCATGTTGTCTATAACAGTGTTTTTCAACCTTTTCTAAAGCCGAGGCACATTTTTTCATTGAAAAAAATCCAGAGGCACACCATCAATAGAAAACATTAAAAAAAAGAAACTCAGCAGCCGATATTGACAATTAAAAGTTGTTCTCGCAATTGTTGGATGTGAATTCAAACCGTAAACAACCATGCCTCAAATAGCTCTTGTCTCAAAGTAAGTCAACTGTCACGTTCTGTCACGTTCTGTCACACCACACCGTGACTTATTTTGAAATTTTTGGGTTTTCCTGTGTGTAGTGTTTTAATTCTTGTTTTGCGCTCCTATTTTGGTGCCTTTTCCTGTTTTGTTGGTATTTTCCTGTAGCAGTTTCATGTCTTCCTTGAACCCTATTTCCCCGCACCTGCTTTGAAATCAAGACTATTTAAGTTGTGCGGATGCTATCCTTCTTTGTGGGGACATTGTTGATTGTCACGTACGGCTGTGCTTTGTGGACGCCATCTGCTTCACACGCTGTAAGTCTTTGCTGTTGTCCAGCATTCTGTTTTTGTTTACTTTGCAGCCAGTTCAGTTTTAATTTTGGTTTGCACAGCCATCCCTAAGCTTCAATGCCTTTTCTTAGCGGCACTTGCCTTTTGTTTATTTTTGGTTTAAGCATTAGAAAAACTTTTTTACCTTCACGCTGCCTCCCACTCTTGTCTGCATATTGTGATCGCGACAAACCATCTATACAGCAATTAGCGATCTGCTGCCCTTACTGACATGGTAGAGTATAACACGGTTACTCTGCTGAACGCTAGACAGCACCGACGGCACATTATTTGTGGATTATAATTACTGGTGTGCAAAAAATATTTTTAACCCAATTAGGCGAAATTACATAATCTCCCACGGCACACCAGACTGTATTGCACGGCACACTAGTGGTTGAAAAACACTGGTCTATAAAGCCCGCCTGTGACAAACATTACTTTCATTTCAGCTCCTTGGCTGTTTTTTTTCTAAAGGAATAAGTGCAACAATTATCAGTGGAAAAAGTATGCGCAGACGTTGATTTGGAGGCGCATTTTGCAGGGAACACTGAGACTTTCTGTAAGATGAAAGCTTCCAAAGCGCCATCTAATGAATCACCTTGATCAGCTTCTTTGAATTCGTAGCGCCTCGCCGCCTGACTCAGGCAATTAGAAAACGGTGCTAAAAGAGTCAGATTTAATAATAAGACCAAAGCTGGTGCACGGGAAGAAATGAATCAACACCAACATTGCGTATTCGTCTCCAGTGAAAGTTTAGTTTTAATGACAAGGACGGTTTAGATCACTGAGCTTTTCAGACTAATGACGATGACACACATATAAGTAGCAGGAAGCATTTGGACTTGACAATCAACAAAGACACTCTGGCCCACCTGCTAAAACGTCCTTCACCCTACACCCGCCTGGCGGTAATGACAGGTGCGCCTATCAGCATCTATCCACACATCAGCTCTGAATGATTGCTCGTCAGACGGTTACATGAAAATTGCGTGCCGCGTTCAAGAGATTTTCCTGCCTACCACGATGCTCGTTCTGTTATGGAAATCTGATACATTAACATAACGAGCAGGAGGTGGGAGCAGAAAATAATGAATTCCGATGTGAAGGAGCGGGACACTCCTCGACTCTTCCACTTGCAAGCATCTTCCGTTCATGCCACGTTTAATCCAACACGTGCTCGGACGGTTAGACAGCCGTGCTTCATTGTTAGGTGAAGGATGAGAGCTGGATGTAATGGCTTTCGTTTCAGTGGGGAGGATGGCTTGTGGGTAAGAAACATGTTCACAAGCACATGTTCTGATGTCCGAACAGAAGAAGGGAAGGTGCGTCTTTCTCACCTGTGAATGAGTGGATTAGATGACACATATTTTAAGCAGCGCCTGAACATTTTCGCGGGTGACAGCTACAATCCCTCCACCTGATTGGGTCCTCATTTACCATGCGGCCTGTTGCCATGGCTACAATTCTCAGTCACATTGCAGGGCTGCAAAAGCTTGGAGCTGTCAGTCAGTGCTAACAACCAAGAAGCTGGAGCGCAATCAAGCTCATCTGTTTTCCAAGCATGCGATCTCAGGTTTGTTGTGGAAAATAATCAGGCTGATGTAAGTCTTCCCCGCCGTTGTCAACAATCAAACTCAAAAGGTGGCAAGCACATGAGGTGGAATTTAGCAGACTTTTTTTTTACTAAGTTTGCTGCATCGTTCTTGGCGACACTGCTAAGGGACGGCAGCCAAAAACTCGCTCAGAGTGGTGGTCGGTTTTATCACACATGCAGGCGTTTGATCCGGGACTCAGTGAAATTTCTGCAAGCATTTTGTTAATTAGAGGCGTGGGTTTGCATGACCACAGCAAAATAAACCTCCACCAGTGCATGTACCACAATTATGTGCCAGGGAAATTCCAGAGTGAGTATACCGTTTTTTTTCCAGGCTATAGAGCGCAACACCTACCAAATTTTAGAAGTAAAAAAGTATTTCAGCCGTACCGGACAAAAAGTCGCAGATAAATACCATTACGAAAGATTTTGTAAAAGTTTATCTACATACCTTAATTGTTTACAAACTGCGCCTGTTGCACGGCAGTAAAACGGCTGATCAGGCAAAACATTATTCATCGTCATTGACCCACTTGCTGCAGAAGCTAGCTCTCCAATCAGCGAAACAGGCTCAATAACTCGACATTGCTGAATTTACGAAACCGAAACAATGCAAAAAGAATGCAATTAATGATAAATGATAAATGGGTTGTACTTGGGGCAGTATAGCTCGTTTGGTAGAGCGGCCGTGCCAGCAACTTGAGAGTTGCAGGTTCGATCCCCGCTTCAGCCATCCTAGTCACTGCCGTTGTGTCCTTGGGCAAGACACTTAACCCACCTGCTCTCAGTGCCACCCACACTGGTTTAAATGTAAAAATTAGATATTGGGTTTCACTGTGTAAAGCGCTTTGAGTCAGTAGAGAAAAAGCACTATATAAATATAATTCACTTCACTTGTATAGCGCTTTTCTACCTTCAAGGTACTTAAAGCGCTTTGACACTACTTCCACATTTACCCATTCACACACACATTCACACACGGATGGAGGGAGCTGCCATGCAAGGCACTAACCAGCACACATCAGGGGCAAGGGTGAAGTGTCTTGCTCAGGACACAACGGACGTGACGAGGTTGGTACTAGGTGGGGATTGAACCAGGGACCCTCGGGTTGCGCACGGCCAGTCTTCCACTGCGCCACGCAGTAAGTTAATAATACTAACAGAGACACTTGTTAATGTGTTAGCATATTAGCTAATGTTAGCAACGCTAGCTTCGTTCAATTAAAATAGCACGTACAAATATGCATG
The DNA here is from genome assembly GCF_033978795.1 of Nerophis ophidion. Taxonomy (NCBI): domain Eukaryota; kingdom Metazoa; phylum Chordata; class Actinopteri; order Syngnathiformes; family Syngnathidae; genus Nerophis; species Nerophis ophidion. The sequence continues at coordinate 21,095,596 of NC_084619.1, forward strand.
AAAACACTCTTACAGGCATGACACATAGGAGAGTTTAGTAAGTGTGAATTCTTCAGGTTATATTGCAAAACTTACAAACATTGCTTAGAGTGACAAATGAAGAATCCTTTTCAAGCAGAAACGCTATGGACAAATAAACTTACGCCACAAAACTAGAATTATATTTTCAACTCCCACTACTTGCAGTGAGCAAACTTGTCCGAAAGTTAGCATAAATAACAATAACACACATTTTCAGTGTCCTTGTCGGTGAAATATAAAAACTATTATATATTAAACTGTTATAACTATTATATTAAAAACTACTATATATAAAAAATACAACTCATTATGGCTTTTAGCTAAGAAGAGTCCATAAATTAGCCGTACCATTAAATAAGCCACATGGTTCATAGCGTTGGAACAAAGTAGTCGCTTATAGTTCGGAAAAATTGGTACATACATTAAAACTTATTGAAACCATTTTGATTTCAATGTCCCATTTTCATGCAAAATAGACTTTTTTAATGATGTTCTTACGATAACATGGAGCATGTTTATGAGCACCAAACTTGATAAAAAATATTTTATCTCCTCCCACTTTTGAGAGAAGTTAAAGGCCTACTGAAATGAGATTTTCTTATTCAAACGGGGATAGCAGGTCCATTCTATGTGTCATACTTGATCATTTCGCGATGTTGCCATATTTCTGCTGAAAGGATTTAGTAGAGAACATCCTCGATAAAGTTTGCAACTTTCGGTGCTAAGAAAAAAGCCCTGCCTCTACCGGAAGTCACAGACGATGACGTCATGTGTGGGGGCTCCTCACATATTCCCATTGATTTTAATGGGAGCCTCCAACAAAAAGTGCTATTCGGACCGAGAAAACGACAATTTCCCCATTAATTTGAGCGAAGATGAATGATTGGTGTTTGAGGATATTGATAGCGTCGGACTAGAAAAAAAAAAAAAAGTTAAATAAATAAAAAACGCGATTGCAATGGGACGGATTCCGATGTTTTTAGACACATTTACTAGGATAATTCTGGGAAATCCCTTATCCTTCTATTGTGTTAAATAGTATCTGATAGTCGGAGGTGTGTTTACACGGGTGTCTTGACGCACAGTGTCTCAGGGGAACCGACGACAGCTATGGACGGCACAAGCTCAGCTTTAATCCGGTAAGAACTGACTTTTTAACCACAATTTTCTCACCGAAACCTGCTGGTTGACATTCGGTAGGGATCTATGTTGGCTTGACCGCGCTCTGATCCATAGGAAAGTTTCACCTCCAGGAATTTTAAACAAGGAATCACTGTGTGTTTGTGTGGCTAAAGGCTAAATCTTCCCAACTCTATCTTTCTGCTGTTACTTCTCCAATATCAATTGAACAAATTGCAAAAGATTCAGCAACACAGATGTCCAAAATACTGTATAATTATGCTGTTAAAACAGACGACTTTTAGCTGTGTGTGTGTGCAGCCCTCATATTCTTAACAGCCCGTGACGTCTTGCGTACACGTCATCATTACACAACGTTTTCAACAAGAAACTCTTGGGAAATTTAAAATTGCAATTTAGTAAACTAAAAAGGCTGTATTGGCATGTGTTGCAATGTTAATATTTCATCAGTGATATATAAACTATCAGACTGCGTAGTGGGTAGTAGTGGGTTTCAGTAGGCCTTTAAACGGTAGATTAAGAAGTTCCAGGGTTTTATGTTTTCGAAACAAGAAAATAGTTTTTCCTTTTTGCCTTTGGCCCAACCCTAGTTATAGGATCAAGCACAGAGGCAGCGTATTTTAAGGCCATTCCAAGAGTCCCTAACTGATGAATGGGTGGGGTGGGGGGGGGGGGGGGGGGGGGGGGGGCGGGGGGGGGGCTTAAGCCTATCCCAGCTGCACTTGGACGAAAAGCAGTGTACACCCTGGATAGTCGCCACCTCATCACAGGGCCAACACAGATAGACAGACAACATTCACACTCACATTCACACACTAGGGCCAATTTCAATCAATCAATCAATCAATCAATCAATGTTTACTTATATAGCCCTAAATCACTAGTGTCTCAAAGGGCTGCCAAACCACAACACAAACCACTACAACATCCTCGGTAGGCCCACATTAGGGCAAGGAAAACTCACACCCAGTGGGACGTCGGTGACAATGATGACTATGAGAACCTTGGAGAGGAGGAAAGCAATGGATGTCGAGCGGGTCTAACATAATACTGTGAAAGTTCAATCCATAATGGATCCAACACAGTCGCGAGAGTCCAGTCCAAAGCGGATCCAACACAGCAGCGAGAGTCCCGTTCACAGCGGAGCCAGCAGGAAACCATCCCAAGCGGAGGCGGATCAGCAGCGCAGAGATGTCCCCAGCCGATACACAGGCAAGCAGTACATGGCCACCGGTTCGGACCAAACCCCCTCCACAAGGAAGAGTGGGACATAGGAGAAAAAGAAAAGAAACGGCAGATCAACTGGTCTAAAAATGGAGTCTATTTAAAGGCTAGAGTATACAAATGAGTTTTAAGGTGAGACTTAAATGCTTCTACTGAGGTGGCATCTCGAACTGTTACCGGGAGGGCATTCCAGAGTACTGGAGCCCGAAATGAAAACGCTCTATAGCCCACAGACTTTTTTTGGGCTTTGGGAATCACTGATAAGCCGGAGCCTTTTGAACGCAGATTTCTTGCCGGGACATATGGTACAATACAATGCTAGACATGGGGAGACCCCAAAAATAATACGTTACAGTAGTCGAGGCGAGACGTAACAAACGCATGGATAATGATCTCAGCGTCTTTAGTGGACAGAATGGAGCGAATTTTAGCGATATTACGGAGATGAAAGAAGGCCGTTTTAGTAACGCTTTTAATGTGTAACTCAAAGGAGAGAGTTGGGTCAAAGATAATACCCATATTCTTTATCGTGTCGCCTTGTTTAATTGTTTGGTTGTCAAATGTTAGAGTTGTATTATTAAATAGAGGTCGGTGTCTAGCAGGACCGATAATCAGCATTTCCGTTTTTTTGGTGTTGAGTTGCAAAAAGTTAGCGGACATCCATTGTTTAATTACATTAAGACACGCCTCCAGCTGACTACAGTCCGGCATGTTGGTCAGCTTTAGGGGCATGTAGAGTTGGGTGTCATCAGCATAACAGTGAAAGCTAACACCGTATTTGCGTATGATGTCACCTAGCGGCAGCATGTATATGCTGAAGAGCACAGGGCCAAGGACCATACCCTGGGGAACTCTACACGTTACCTTAACGTACTCCGAGGTCACATTGTTATGGGAGACACACTGCATCCTATCAGTAAGATAAGAGTTAAACCAGGACAGGGCTAATTCTGACATACCAATTCGTGGTTTGATACGTTCTAATAAAATATTATGATCGACGGTATCAAAAGCAGCGCTAAGATCGAGGAGCAGCAGCATCGATGAATAAATTTGGTGTTGCCAATCAACCTATCCCCAGGTGCATGTCTTTGGAAGCGGGAGGAAGCCGGGGTTCCCATGGAGATCCCATATGGAGACATGCAAACACCACACAGAAAGTCCCCGACCTTGGGACCTTCTTTCAATGAGGCGCTGGCACTAACCACTGCGCTTGCTACCCAATCTTTGTCTAAGAAGTCATTAAAAGGTCAGGTGGTCTCCATTATTGTATCGTAAACAGATAACACAATAAAAGCATTTAGAGAGCACAGACCTCGGCCAGGCCCGATCTACCAAGAGTAAAAATGGTGACGATAACTTTTTGACCTATAGTAGCGAAATGAAAGATACAGAACAAAGCCTTTTGTCAGTCATCCACTGTCTTTGTCTCTGTGGGTGGAGGTGGGGCCGCTAGTATAAACACAGACATTTAAGTAATGTAAACGTAAAATAATTTTGTAGAAATTATCAGTATCAGCCGCAAAATCTAATCACTTATTTCCCCTCCAAGGTTTCTCATTTTCCCAATGGGTTGAGTTTTTCCTTGCCCTGATGTGGGATCTGAGCCGAGGATATCGTTGTGGCTTGTGCAGCCCTTTGAGACACTCGTAATTTGGGGCTATATAAGTAAACATTGATTGATTGATTGATTCTCCAATTTCAAACATTTCTTGAAAGCAATATACAAATCTCACCATAACTTTTTGAGCCATCCAATGCAAAATGAAAGAAATAGAGTGAGCACTCTTGTCAGTCATTTTTTTTCTCTCTAGGGGCCTCTAGCAAATGCATACAAAAGCGTAAAACTTAATAAGGTAACGTGGTAGAAATGATCCAGATCAGACCCAGAGTCGTATCACCTGTTCCTTAAACCATATCAAACATTTCCTGAAAGTTTAAATTTCAGGATGAATTTGAGGACCAGTATTAGACAATTTAGAGAAAAAAGCAAATTTTATTTTCACTCGTATACAAAACATTTTAACTTGGATAGTTTCCCTGGCTTGGAGACTCTCCCGAAGGACAGTGCGACGAAGACACAGCAAACTCCCTTCTTGTCTCTCATGGACACACACCTGTTGTTGTTGACTTTGGACTGACTGAAAAGAAAAACCAAGCCCGTGGAACAAAGACACGTGGCAGGCTTACACACACATGCATCCACAAGAAAATATACGCCACATACCCCAGCCTCCATCCAACGCCCTTGACGCGAATCCCTTAGGGGTAATGGACGGCTGGGCAGTGCCTTAAGAGCTGCAACCTGCCACCGTAGCCCCCACTCCCTCCCCTCCGTTGCAAGTCTTGAGTTGTATGTAGTATCATGTATATATGTGCTTTGCTATGGAGTTTGTTTTCCCCCTTAGGAGCCCAGTCTAGATTGTATTTATTTTACTTATCCTCCCCTAGCGTTTACCTCTTTCCCATCTTTTACGGGGTGCCTTGTGGCAACCCATCAGCGTTCCTGTTCTGTAACCCTGTAAACTGTTTTTTTGTCTAATCACGAACGGGTTTGTGTCAAAAACTAAGTTTTGTGCATTGAAACTAACTAACTAAATAACTAACTAAATAACTATCTAACTAAATGACTAACTGCACTGACTACATAAGTTGAAACAAAATAGCAAACGAGCAGATTGTTGCAATATATATTTTTTACTGGCTATAGAAATATGAAAATGCTGGAGAAAAAAAGGGGGAACATTTCATTGTGTCACCTTGCAAGGCAAGAAACTTCACTGCAGTATATAAAATATTTTACCATGAACAAATTGCAATTACATCTTTGTTGCTGTGCTAAAAAAAATGCACAACTTTATGACAAAAACAACCAACACGTGCAGAGCAGTTTTATAGGAAATCACAAAAGTGGAGTCTGACATGTTCATTGCAATCAGGGCGTTTTGTTTCATTGTTCTGTCAGTTGTTCCCTGGATTGACTAAACCACTGAGCTTCATCAGGCGCGGAAGAAGTGAACATAATGACACGCTGCAATTTCACCTGGCTCTGTGATGACAGGCGACACTCCAACAATGGCACTGATAAAGCAATTGTCACTGCTGTGTTTGGAGTTGACTTCATTCTGCTTTCACTCACTTTTAAAATGATGGCATATGTTCTTTTACGCTTAAGCAAAGTCTTGTGCATTTCATGGTGTTTTTTTTTAACAAGTTGTCCTTTTTAATGTATCTGTTTTCAAGTGGTTACTTACCCGGAAAAATGAGATTTCTTGTTTTCACAGTATAAAACTTTTAGACCACGGATATTAAACTACCGTATTTTCCGGACCATAGTGCGCACCGGATTATAAGGCGCACTGCCGATGAATGGTCTATTTTTTTTTTATAGCATTTTTCATCTATAAGGTACACCGGATTATAGGGCACATTAAAGAAGTCTTGTTATTATTATTTGTTGTGTTTCGCTTCCCGGATCAGATTTTGATTTCGGTTTTTGAGTACTTTTGAACCCAAGACAGCAGGACCTTCGTATTGTGAGGCAGACGCACTAACCCCTCTGCCACAGTGAAGCACTAAATTGGCCCTAGTGTGTGAATGTGAGTGTGAATGTTGTCTGTCTATCTGTTGGCCCTGCGATGAGGTGGCGACTTGTCCAGGGTGTACGCCGCCTTCCGCCCGATTGTAGCTGAGATAGGCACCAACGCCCCCCGCGACCCCAATAAGGAATAAGCGGTAGAAGATGGACGGATGGAGTACTTTTGAATTCTTGGATTTGTTTTGGACTCTTCCGATTCTTAGTTTTTGCACTTCCTTGTTTGTTATGTTAACATGGTTTCGCATTTGTTCCACCTGCTCTGCTTTGACGCACACCTGTGGTAATTGTTTACTTCCTTATTTAAGCCTGTCTACTCCCCTGATTCAGTCTAGATCCTTTGTTTGCGGTAAGCAATTTTCACGTGGGTACCTTCCAATGTCTAGATCTTGTGCCAACTTTTACCTTAGCTTTCCGTGCACTCGGCACGCTACCTTTTGGACTCTTGACTCCCTGCTGGTTTAGCTTTAGCTTCCCTTCCATTCGGCACACGCTTTTCTTTAGTTCATTTTGTCCTTTTTGTACCAGTGTTATTTTTGCATATTAAACCAAGCTCTTACCTGCTATTCCTGTCCGATCTGGTCCATTTGCATGGACGACACGCGCATCACTATGTGCGCCCCACGTCACAATTATTATTATTTTTCTAATTTGAAAACACATCCCTGTGGTCTACATAGCATTTAATGGTGGCTCTTTGGTCAAAATGTTGCATAGATTGTGTTCTACAGATAATGTTCAAGCCGCTTTCTGACAGTCGCTTCTGTAGACGCCGTATTGTGGCCGGTCTTATTTACGTGGCTCACCTTCGGCAGCGTCTTCTCCACGTCATCTTTGTTGTAGCGGTGTAGCATGCAAGGACGGGAGTGCAATAAGTGTCAAAAGATGGAGCTAATCGTTTTAATGACATTTATACTTTACTTAAATCACTAACGGAGCAGCATCTCCTCATCCGGAAACAACAACAATGCCGGAAATGTGTCCTGTGAAAAAACGTCCGACCGGAACTTTAATAACTAAAGTTTGTTGGGTGAATAATGTAAACTCACTACACCAGTATGTTTTAGCGCTTTAATAGGAAGTGTACTGACGGATATAAGTTAGCACTGTACGCTAGTTTATATTAGAAATGGCAACAGTGGAGATTGAATGTACCATAACAGGAAAATAGAGAAAAAGAACAATCTTATCGACCACGGTGTCGGCACTGACTACAAAGGCGGAGGCGTGCATTTTTTCAGGATTCATGCAGATCCCAAATACAGATCAGCAGGTACCAGAAGGTAAGACAAGTTGCTTTTGCATAATATTGTGAAAGAATACGCCAGATAATACGTCTTACTTTATGCACACCATAATAATACTATATGTAATGTGCCGACAATCCATCAAGTGGTGCGGCTTCATAGTTTACCAAAGTCCTACTAAAACATGTTGATGGATTTTTGAGCGCCGTGAGTAATGTTTTATATTTTAAATGGAACATAAAACATGTTTGTGTTGTTTATTTGAGTCATAGTGCAGTCTACACATATCTCTTATGTGTGACTGCCACCTACTGTATTGCTCACACTGATACTAAAAACAGAATTACAGACCATCACAAATACAGAATGATTTTTTTTTTTTTACTGAATAAGACACTCAATATAAACTATCAACGATAAAACACTAAATATAGAGAATATATGAGCGTTGCTCCTCTACTTCTCCTTGATCAACATCTTTTTTTAATCCAACAAGAGCACCAAAAATGCAAATAACATAAAGGCAAAGGGTGAAAACCATCCACATAATCGATGCAATATTACTTTCCTGCAGACCTTTGTGATAGAAATCTGACTCTGTTCGACATTCGCATCTGCAAGGTTTCCAGCCCCGCCCACTCTGTCCCGTGCACTTGTCTGCATGGACCAGAGCTTCCTATGGTTACCGTAGTATCCAGCATGTCACTAAAATGTGCAGATTCTAACCATTTGAATAATTTCTGTAGTTTAAAAAAATCTCCACAGGCCGCATTGAAATGTTTATTATGTTGTACAATGCCCAGGTAGCCCAGTTAACTGCCTTTTTTCAATCAATCAATCAATGTTTACTTTTTTAGCCCTAAATCACAAGTGTCTCATAGGGTACAAGCCACAATGACATCCTCGGCTCAGATCCCACATTAGGGCAAGGAAAAATTCAACACAATGGTAGTGGAGAATGGTGTCGGCCCAACTGAAACTGGAGAATATCAAAGAGGCCCTGCAGATTATTTACACAAGTAGTATAACCTTAAAATCACATCTAAAGTGCACAGGAAGCCAGTGCAGGTGAGCCAGTATACGCGTTATATGATCAAACTTTCTTGTTCTTGTCAAAAGTCTAGCAGCCGCATTTTGTACCAACTGTAATCTTTTAATGCTAGACATAGGGGGACCCAAAAATAATACGTTATAGTAATCGAGACGAGACGTAACGATGACATGAATAATGATCTCAGCGTTGCTAGTGGACAAAATGGAAGACATTTTAGCGATATTACGGAGATGAAAGAAGGCCATTGTTATGTTTTCTACTGGGGGAAGAAGACCGCACAGCAACGGGATGTCAAGTTCAACAGATTTATTGAAGACTTGATGATTACCTGGAGTGTGTATGCTACTATGTGTCTGCATGAATGGCTATGTGTTGAATTACCATATGTGAATACCGTGAGGGTTGTTGAGGTGCGTGTTGGATGAATAGCGTCCCAATCCGGATGGGAACAAGCTGGAGGAAGTCCAAAGTCCAAGCGGGGGTCAAGGGCAGGAGAGCGGTTCCAAAGTCCAAAACGAGGTTGGGGATCCGGGAAGGCAAAATGGGGTCAGGAGGGAAACAGCGGTGGTGACACGAACACTGTGGGAAGAAACGGGAGAAACAGGGATCAGGGAAACAAAAGGGACACAAGGAAAACAGGCAATGATCAAGATCAGGAGGTAGTCGGAGACACGCAGCTTACGAGGAGTAGTTTACGTTCCGACATCGAAGAGTCAGCGTCGGCCATCTTTATACTGCTGTCTTTCATCAACGTCAGGTGTGTCAGGCATGGACTGCCGCCGGCTGCGGCGGAGAGTGGGCACTAGAGATGCGCAGATATGCAATTATATCATCCGCAACCGCATCACTAAAGTCGTCATCCACCCAAACCAACATTTCATCAAAGCCACACCCGCCCGTTGTTATATATCTAATATAGACGCTGCAAGGCATTAGTCAGGTTAGAAAGCACAGACACAATGGCTTTCTTGAACTGATTTATTTGAAGGCTTACTTTCCCTTCAAATTCACCGTGAAAACTGTAATAAATAAAGCACGTTACAAACGTAAAAATAATAACATGCACAGCATGTGGATCAAACATTTTACCAAGTAAAATACCAACAAATGACAAATACCTAGTTGGCCATACCCGGAATTAGCTTCCTTACATCCGTCGACAGACCAAAAGAGACACTTCAAAATAAAAGTATGCCCACATACTGTTTCAAAGAGTGCTGATCGTTTTTCGTATGTGGGTAACAACATTTAACAATTTATAAATGGTTGATTTCTATAGGCTAGTAAGGTAAAGTGTTGTATCTGACAAGTTTGGGCTACCTTGCTTCTGCAGCCTTCATCAGAGGTGTCACGTGATGTTAGCGTGACGTTGTCTGTGACGTGTTATATGGATTGTACCGTCAAGAGTTGTCAGGTACAACACTTTACCTACTAGCCTATATAAATCAACCATTTATAAATACACGCCAGTAGGCTAAATGAACCTCTTCAACATAAAATGTAACTATGTATAAAGTAGCGGCTGGCTACGGGGTGTTAGCCAATGACTTTGGCTGGGGGGCGGGACTTCCAGGAGAGATAGGGAAGTGACGTCATCGACAGGAAGTGAGAGTTCGAGTTGTTCCGGGAAAAGCGTTGGAGACATGAGAGCTGTTGTGTGGTTGTATTACATCTTGTGCAATAAAGACAAGGCAAACGAAGAAGTTGTATGAGCCTACTACATTCCTGGGATTATTACAATATATATTTCCGAATTGGTTCAACCGCCACCCGCCCGAATCTATTTAAAATCAATTTTTTTGTCATGTCACCCGCCCGACCAGCGGTTTATCCGTGGACTCCGCGGTTGTGACCGCAAACCGCTCATCTCTAGTGGGCGCAGTCTGCTTGATGAGTGCGGGGGCGTGTCTGGTGCTTCCAGCGGAGCTTCTGTGTGCTCCCGCAGTAGTGGGAAGCACAGAGTGTGTGAGTGACACAACAGCCATTTTAGTAACATTCTTCATGTGTGACTTAAATTGAGAGGTTTTTTTTTATGCTGTTTTGTAAAACCCACGTCACATGATCCTGCGATGAGGTGGCGACTTGTCCGGGGTGTACCCCGCTTTCTGCCCGGTTGTAGCTGAGATAGGCACCAGCGCCCCCCGTGACCCCAAAGGTAATGAGCGGTAGAAAATGGATGGATGGATGGCATGTCACATGATTTCAAACTCGACACCTCATTGGCTGCTTTTGAGAGAGGATCGATTGTTTCAGTCTTAATTTACCAATAGTGAGTCTTGCTTTTTGAAGCATCAACATTTTCTATAGTGAATTTTTATACAGGGCTTCACGGTGGAAGAGGGGTTAGTGCGTCTGCCTCACAATAAGAAGTTCCTGCAGTCCTGGGTTCAAATCCAGGCTCGGAATCTTTCTGTGTGGAGTTTGCATGTTCTCCCCGTGAATGCGTGGGTTCCCTCCGGATACTCCCACTTCCAAAGACATGCACCTGGGGATAGGTTGATTGGCAACACTAAATTGGCCCTAGTGTGTGAATGTGAGTGTGAATGTTGTCTGTCTATCTGTGTTGGCCCTGCGATGAGGTGGCGACTTGTCCAGGGTGTACCCCGCCTTCCGCCCGATTGTAGCTGAGATAGGCGCCAGCGCCCCCCGCGACCCCAAAAGGGAATAAGCGGTAGAAAATGGATGGATGGATGGAATTTTTATACACTGAATTTGAAAACAATACATGTTCATAGGCTAGTTTGTTTTTTACATAGAATTTTAAAACACTGAATTGTATTGTCTCACAGGCCACAAAGTTTTGTACTTTGAGAAGAATTATTAAATATAGTTTTTACAAACTGACCGTTCCTGCTTCCCAAATGCAGTGCTCGTTTCCATCGTGTTAGTGACCGACTGTACTTACTGTAAGTGCTTTGCCGTCAAGTGACCGGCCTAGAAAGCCACAGGAATCCTGGAAAGCCTATATGTGCTTGCCTCAGCTTGATTTGGAAGTTACTGCTGATTTATTCTCACCGTCCCCTAGACACTTGCGTAGCTAAAAAATGCGCTTTAATCAACAAGAAAACAACATCAACTAATCACACAATGTTCTTCCGAAACAGTGGTGCAGAGGACAGCGTGTGTTGTCCTCATCACTGATTAGCGCTGAGAAAAATTGGCGGAAAATCACAATTACATTCAAATTGAATGTTTCTTGCTCTACATTGGAGCAGTATTTTGTGAAACTTTGGAGAAGAAGCGTAAAAACTTAGAGAGTAAAGAAGTGACATGGAAATTGTACTGAAATGAATATGCATTCTTGCTCGCCATTTCACCGAATCGGTGCTTCCCCTGGAAATGTATAAATGCATGATAAAGTTAACTGTCCAAAACTTTTTTAAGCAATGTGTCCTGCAAATTGATTACACATTTAATAAATTAAGTTTAAAAAAAATAATTAAACCACTAACAAAAGCATTGTGTCCTGTCCCTACTTTTTAAAGTTGGACTTTACCAGTAAGTCAAACAACATTATTCCTAGAATTTGCTTTACTCATTATTAGAGATGCACGGTTTGCGGTCTCATCCGCGGAGTCCGCGGATAAACCGCGGGTCGGGCGGTTGACATGATGAAAAAATAGATTTTAATTAGATTCGGGCGGGTGGCGGTTGAACCATCCGGAAATATTTGATATCCATGGTCCTGTGTTCGGTATCCTTTGCCTTTCAAAGAGCCATTTAAGACCCGTGTCATAAAGAGAAGAAGACAATAAGAGACCCTATTATTCTCCTGAATGACTGCGGGTAGTCACCCGGATAATAAGTATTAGGGCGTGCTATGAAGCCATTGGCTTTGTCGCCCTCTACAACATGTTCGATCTGCTTGTCAGTCCAGTGTCATGTTGTGTGTGGCTTCCGCGGCAACACGCACACGACTGCAAGGCATACTGGGTGACACAGAGTACACTAATGGTTGTGATATAAACAATTTTAACACTCTTAGTAATATGCGCCACGCTGTGAAGCCACACCAATTAAGAACGACAAACACATTTTGGGAGTACATCCTCACAGTAACACAACATAAACGCAACACAACAAATACCCATAATCCTTTGTATTCATGATACTTCCTGAGTATTTTATACACCCCGCTAGCAGCAAAGGTGTCTAAGGCAATGGCTTCACAGCACGCCCATATTCTTGTAATCAGGATGAACGCTATTGGATAGTCGCGGGAATGTCAGCGGCTCCAATTGTCATCATTACTCTGTGAAACAGGTTTAAATAACTCTGTGAGTGGTAAAGGCGGACAACCTCTGATGTATTTTGGCGGGCGGTTGGCGGGCGGGTACGGTCCTGATAAAATGTTGGTTCGGGTGAACGGCGGGTGGATGACGACTTTGGTGATGCGGATATATAATTGCCTCTCCGCGCATCTCTACTCATTATCTTAACAACAGTGAAACCTTGACTTATTATACAATTTGCTTTGTTGTACGAAACGTTGTCTTAATGTACAAATGAATCATACACCCATTGTGTGCCTAGCAGCGCAGCCATTGTGTGCCCGGCAGCACATACATTGTGGATAAGCTGATCACCCTCTGGAGTTCATTCAGTCAGCTACTGTGCTAAGTGCCACCTTCTGAGCTTTTTAGGTGTTTTAAGCCTTTTTACGGCATGTTTCTTGTTTTACTAGCTCAACATGAGTCAAAAGAAAGCAATGGACAATTTATGTGTGGTTTGAAACATTCAGGTAAAAATCTTTAATCCATTCAGAATTGCGATTTTTTTTTTTTCCGGCACCCCTATTTGGCGGTACGATAACCATACTGTATACCAAAACCGGTGTGAACTTTTGACCAATATTTTCATCACAATTGAATTCAATTAAACGTGGAATAAAAGTAACACTCTACCACACACAGTTTGTGCTTTTACTAGGGCTGTGAATCTTTAGGCAGTGCACGCTTCGATTCATGATGGTAACGATTTGATTCAGAGCCGATTCTCAATTCATAAGAATTCTTGATTCAAAGTGATTCTCGATTCAAAATAAATACTTTTTTTTATAACATCCGGTACCAGTTCTATGACTAACTACGTTCTTCCATAAAATAAATAACAGCTCTGATAATTGTATATACTGTATTAAAGTACCACTGATAGTCACACACATACTAGGTGTGGTGAAATTATTCTCTGCATTTGAGCCATCCCCATGTCCACCCCCTGGGAGGTGAAGGGAGCAGTGAGCAGCAGCGGTGGCCACGCTCGGGAATCATTTTGGTGATTTAACCCCCAGTTCCAACTCTTGATGCTGAGTGCCGTACTTATAAGAAAACTGGTTTTGTTTAATAAAATTATTTTCAAACATTTGATAAAGTCAAATACCAATAAGGCAACAAGAGAGGTATCCCACATTTTTATTTTCTTCAGTAATTATGTAAAGCAGATATGGGCATTTTAAATATATATTTTTTTTAAAACCGATTAAGAATCATTACAAGTAAGAATTCCAATTCATTAGAATGTTTATTTTTGACACACCTAGTTTTTACTGTAGCATAGGATCCTTAACATCATTAAATCGGCTACATACGATACATTTCCATAAAATGCGGTAATAGGTAATTTCCCATCCGACAACACTGAATCAAATCTGAGCTTTGTTTTGAAATTGACAATTCAAGTGAAGAGGATAACTCCTCACTAAGTTGATTTTCTGAGAAAACAGATGGGACGTCATCGGGAAACTCTCCTAAAGCCTAAACTGCTGCTCCGTAATCACATTTATTAGACAAAACAAAATAAAGTTGGGTCATGCGTGCCTTTTATTCCTGTTGTTGTAACAATGACAGGGAAACTTGACTCAGCGAGTTATCACCTGCTCAGTGGCCTAGTGCAGTGGTTCTCAACCTTTTTTCTGTGAAATTTTTTTTAATTCAATTACCCCCTTATCAGAGCAAAGCATGTCTGGTTGAAAAAAAGAGATGAAGTAAAATACAGCACTATGTCATCAGTTTCTGATTTATTAAATTGTATAACAGTGCAAAATATCGCTCATTTGTAGTGTTTTTTCTTGAACTATTTGGAAAAAAAGATATAAAAATAACTAAAACGTTGTTGAAAAACAAACAAGTGATTCATTTATAAATAAAGATTTCTACACATAGAAGTAATAATCAACTTAAAGTGCCCTCTTTGGGGATTGTAATAGAGATCCATCTGGATTCATGAACTTAATTCTAAAGATTTCTTCACAAAAAAAGAAATCTTTAACATCAATATTTATGGAAAATTTCCACAAAAAAAATCTAGCTGCCAACACTGAATATTGCATTATTGTGTTTATTTTCTTAAATTATGAAGTTGCATTCATATTTTTTTGAAGTATTATTCAATAAATATATCTATAAAGGATTTTTAATGGTTGTTATTTTTAGAATATTTTCAAAAAATTCTCACGTATCCCTTGGCATACCTTCAAATACCCCCAGGGGTACACGTACCCCCATTTGAGGACCACTGGCCTAGTGGTTCGACGAGGCCTGGGCAATTATTTTGACCTGAGGGCAACATTTAGAGAAAAAAAATGGGTCTGGGGGCCGGTATATCTATTTGAACACTAATACAAAACCTCACAATAATGTCTGATTTAATGCTAAAATCGTTATGACAGACAGCCTTAAAAAACTTAATGGATTTTTACATTTTTCTATGAAGGATAAAACACTGAATGTTGACAAAATATGAATGTCACACCTCCTTTTGATCGATATATTTTATAATCAAGCGAAACGCAACAAAAATGCAACACACAATAAAATATGAACGCGAAGGGTACAAAATAAACCCACATACAATCTGATATATCACTAAGCTTTAGAACTTTCTTGTGAAAATCTCCTACCGCGTCTGTGGAAACGCTCCCCACACACATTGCTTGGTGGCTTGTCTGAGCTGCTGTGACGTAGATTACCATAGTAACTAATTTGATTGATTGATTGATTGATACTTTTATTAGTAGATTGCACAGTACAGTACATATTCCGTACAATTGACCACTAAATGGTAACACCCGAATAAGTTTTTCAACTTGTTTAAGTCGGGGTCCACGTTAATCAATTCATGGTAAGGACTGTCGTGTGGGTTACTCCTAAGGTTGCACATCTAAACACCCGAATAAGTTTTTCAACTTGTTTAAGTCGGTGTCCATAGTAACTAATTAGATTACCATAGTAACTGGTATATCATCCAAAAGCGCAGATTCCAACCATTGAAATACTTTGTCCAGTTGAAGACTTACGGTCATTATGAAACATCACTGCACATCACAATGGCAGCTACACTTACACCTTAAAGATATAAAAAAAATATATATATTTGGGAATGTCTGGCGGGCCAGATTGAAACCCACGTCTGGGTTAGAGTGTCCGCCCTGTGATAGGGAGATCGTGAATTCAAACCCCGGTCAAGTCATACCAAAGACTATAAAAATGGGACCCATTACCTCCCTGCTTGGCACTCAGCATCAAAGGTTGGAATTGGGGGTTATAACACCAAAAATTATTCCCGGGCGTGGCCACCGCTGCTGCTCACTGCTCCCCTCACCTCCCAGGGGGTGAGGGTGATGAGTCAAATGCAGAGGATAATCTCACCAAGCCTAGTGTGTGTGTGACAATCATCCATCCATCCATTTTCTACCGCTTATTCCCTTTTGGGGTCATTGATACTTTGACTTTGAACTTTAAGTTAACAACTAAAGCAACAAAAGGGAAAGGACATAGGACAGAATGTATTAATCTAATCCTGTTTCTCTTGTCTTGTCATGAGAGGCCATCAGTTGGAGACAAATGTTTTTTTGTCGCACAATAAACGCAAAGTGGGTGGGGGCTGCTCTCCTTGCGTTTGAATGGACATATTCACTCCCTCCTGTTTCAAAGCAACACTGGAAGTCCTTTCAACGTTTTCCCAGCGTCGCCCAACCTTTGAAGACGGGCATCCATAATAAGTGGTGTCGATTTTCCTCCCAATTAGACTGTTTATCTCAGCTTAGTTCACCTATGGTGTTGCCTTTGCCTCTTGTGGGGCGCTGATGAATTTTCATGAAGGACAAACACTGTACTTTAGATGAAAAAAAAATAAATAAATGCAAAAAAAAAAAAAAAACGCTTATCGTGCGCTGGGATTTAAGGCTTTAGAGCTGGAATTATTTCTCCCCAATTTGTTTGTGCCGTGTTAACAGCAAGCGAGGCGCCCAGTCGGCATAGTGATAACGATGTGGTGGGGGGGCTGGTAATGCATGTTTATGTAAGAAGGGGGATCTCAGAGCTTTCATGTGGAAAATGGAAGAAACAGCGCGCATCACATGTTATATTGATGAGACCCTTCACATAGAAAGTGACACACATATGTTCGCTACTCTTGTCGTTCAAACCTCGGTCACCAACATGAAAGCTGTGCTACATTAATGCCATGAACATCCCTCTATCCATTTTCTACCGGCTTGTCCCTTTCAGGGTCGCGGGGGTTGCTGGAGCCTATCTCTGCTGCATTCGAGCGGAAGGGGTGGGGTGGGGGGGTATGGTATACCCTGGACAAGTCGCCACCTCATTAAGGGCCAACACAGATAGACGGACAACAGTCATACACTATATTACCAAAAGTATTTGGCCACCTGCCTTGACTCACATATGAACTTGAAGTGTCATCCCATTCCTAACCCATAAGGTTCAATATGATGTCGGTCCACTTTTTTCAGCTATTCCAGCTTCAACTCTTCTGGGAAGGCTGTCCACAAGGTTGCGGAGTGTGTTTATAGGAATTTTCCACCATTCTTCCAAAAGCACATTGGTGAGTTCACACACTGATGTTGGTCGACAAGGCCTGGCTCGCAGTCTCCGTTCCAATTCATCCCAAAGGTGTTGTAATGGGTTCAGCTCAGGACTCTGTGCAGGCCAGTCAAGTTCATCCACACCAGACTCTGTCATCCATGTATTTACGGACCTTGCTGTGTGCACTGGTGCACAGTCATGTTGGAAGAGAAAGGGGCCCACTCCAAACTGTTCCCACAAGGTTGGGAGCATGGAATCGTCCAAAATGTTTTGGTATCCGAGAGCATTCGAAATTCCTTTCACTGCAACTAAGAGGCCCAGCCCAACTCCTGAAAAACAACCCCTCACCATTATTCCTCCTCCACCAAATTTCACACTCGGCACTATGCAGTCCAAAATGTACCATTCTCCTGGCAACCTCCAAACCCAGAATATTTAGGAAATTTCACGATGGGTTTTGTTGCACAGTTGGCATCCTATGACAGTTCCACGCTGGAAATCACTGAGCTCTTGAGAGCGGCCTATTCTTTCACAAACGTTTGTAGAAACAGTCTCCATGCCTAAGTGCTTGATTTTATACACCAAGTGATTAGGACGCCTGATTCTGATCATTTGGATGAGTTGCCAAATACTTTTGGCAATATAGTGTATTTAATGTTATGTTCTGTTTTTCTGCGATGTTTGTTATAATGACTCATTCTGTTTCTTTCTTTTTCACATGTTTAGACCATTGACTTCCGGCAGAAGACGGTACCACTGTGCGTACCTGTTAACCATTGTCATCACTCACCATATAAATACCGGTTTGTGCTGGCCCAATTATTTCCAGGATCATTTGCTATGTTTTTGCTGCTCCCTGGTATAATAACTGCATTCTACTACTTGTGTAGCATTATCCGTGGTACCGTCTGGCCGAGCTCGCTGCTGAAGTCCGCCCCATCCCTGGTTCCTGTTTGGTTTCCGATCTCTTGAGTTTTTGCTCTTACGTTCAATCAATCAATCAATGTTTACTTATATAGCCCTAAATCACTAGTGTCTCAAAGGGCTGCACAAGCCACCACGACATCCTCGGTAGGCCCACATAAGGGCAAGGAAAACTCACACCCAGTGGGACATCGGTGACAATAATGACCCAGTGGGACATCGGTGACAATGATGACTATGAGAACCTTAGAGAGGAGGAAAGCAATGGATGTCGAGCGGGTCTAACATGATACTGTGAAAGTTCAATCCACAATGGATTCAACACAGTCGCGAGAGTCCAGTCCAAAGCGGATCCAACACAGCAGCGAGAGTCCCGTTCACAGCGGAGCTAGCAGGAAACCATCCCAAGCGGAGGCGGATCAGCAGCGCAGAGATGTCCCCAGCCGATACACAGGCAAGCAGTACATGGACACCGGATCGGACCGGACCCCCTCCACAAGGGAGAGTGTGACATAGAAGAAAAAGAAAAGAAACGGCAGATCAACTGGTCTAAAAAGGGAGTCTATTTAAAGGCTAGAGTATACAAATGAGTTTTAAGGTGAGACTTAAATGCTTCTACTGAGTATGTTTTTTGTTTTCCAGCAATAAAAAGACTCCTGGCTGCAAGGGGTCGGCAACCCAAAACGATGAAAGAGCCATATTAGACCAAAAATACAAAAAAAGAATCTGTCTGGAGCCGCGAAATATGAAAAGCCGTACATAGTGTTATAATGAAGGAAACACATCATGTAAGTGTCTATATTAGCTATAGTAGCCTACTATCAAAATGACTATGTGTCGCAGGCTGAAGCAAATCTTCATTGACAGAAATGTTGAAATGTAATATTTATTCTACACATTTTTACAACATTAGAAACCATTAGTAGAGTCAGAGGCTACTCAGAAACTGAGATAAATCCTGGAAATTACTGGCTTTTAAAGGTCAAAGGTATCGATGTGTGTGTCCAAGTTAAGGCTGTCTTCTTTTAATAGATTTATTACAATCTTTGGCAAGCTATGTCATGTTTGCTGTGGTCTGGAACAACATTGCACACAAACAATTATCTAAAATGCAGCCAATATTACATACAGATAATGTGTCATGAGACATGCAAAATTAAATCATATATAAAAAGCTCAAATACCCCTACAAATGAGGCATAATGATGCAATATGTACGTATAGCTAGCCCAATTAGCATGTTAGCATCGATTAGCTTGCAGTCATGCAGTGGCCAAATATGCCTGATTAGCACTTCAACAAGTCAATAACATCAACAAAATTCACCTTTGTGCATTCACGCACAGTATAAAAAGTTTGGTGGACAAAATGAGACAAAGAAAGAGTGGCATAAAATATGTCTTTCTCTGGTATTGTTGAAGAAAGTTGTACTTGTAAACAAACTACGGTGGGTCTGAGGACCACCAAAATTAGTAGGACAAAACGGCGCCCGCCAAATGCTCACATTCGAGAATCATTTTTAACAGTTTGAGAAACCATATTAAAACAAAAATATATTTTTCCCCCTATCTTTTTCTATTTTCATACATTTGTGAAAAAGCTCCAGGGAGCCACTATGTGGCGCTAAGCAGCTCAAGGAACATTTTGAACAAGTTTACCTTGAATGCAGGTCATTCATTTGCTCAACTTGGTAACATTTGAGTGTCTCCTCGCACATCTTTGCACTGATGTATGGTTTAACTTGATCACTGACCGTATAACAAAACACGCCGCCTTTCAGGTAACCATCACCGATTAAGGTAAAGGAGCATATTAGGTCATAATAAATTGCATGAATACTGTATTTCCTTGAACATTTCCTGTGTTGTTGTTTCCGGTTGAGGAGATGCTGCTCCGTTATTGATTTAAGTAAAGTCTAAATGTCATTAAAACAGTTAGCTCCATCTTTTTACAGTTCTTCCACTCCCGTCCTTGCACGCTACACCGCTACAACAAAGATGACGGAGAAAAGATGCTGCCGAAGGTGAGCCACGTAAAAAAGACCGACCACAAAACAGCACATCCGGAAGCGACTGTTAGAAAGCGGCTTGAAGATGATCTGTAAAACATAATCTATGCAATATTTTGACCAAATAACCGCCATTAAACGTACTTTAGACCACAAGGAAGTGTCATAATAAATTGCATGAATACCGTATTTCCTTGAATTGCCGCAGGGCATATAGTATGCGCCTGCCTTGAATTACTGCCGGGTCAAACTCGCTGCACAAAATAATTAGCGCATGCTTAGTATTAGCGCCTGGTCAAACTCGTGACGTCACGAGTGACACTTCCCCTGTCATCATTTTCAAAATGGAGGAAGCTGATTTCAATACCGGTAATGTGGGGCGGCATAGCTCGGTTGGTAGAGCGGCCGTGCCAGCAACTTGAGGGTTGCAGGTTCGATTCCCGCTTCCGCCATCCTAGTCACTGCCGTTGTGTCCTTGGGCAAGACACTTTACCCACCTGCTCCCAGTGCCACCCACACTGGTTTAAATGTAACTTAGATATTGGGTTTCACTATGTAAAGCGCTTTGAGTCACTAGAGAAAAGCGCTATATAAATATCATTCACTTCACTTCACTTCACTAATTTGAAATCGCATAAAGGGAAGAAGATTAAGAGCTTTCAGTAGGATATAAGGTCCAAGCTAATTTCACACTCCAATTCTTACTGCATGCCTTTGGTAAGTGCCGGAGTAAGAATAGGTTTTAAAATAATTAGCGCATGCTTTTTTTTACCGCATGCATTTGGTTTTAAATTAATTAGCGCCCCGGCGGCAATTCAAGGAAATACGGTAGTCTGCAGACTTATGTGATTAATGCAATATTTTCTGGGTGATTAATGAGTTAACAGAATATTTTTGACAGCCCTCGTGAAAAGTAGCAATGCGCAAATTCCACTACTTATTTTCTTGGAAAAATATCTTGTGGTTTTAAACTTATGCATATTTTAGTATTATAGCATTTGTTTATTAATACACTAATTGCAAAGGACTCAACTGGGGGCTAAGTACCCCTAATGTTGTTTAATAGAGTATTTGAATGTGCAGATTTGTAGGTTTGTTGCTGGCATTTGCTATTGTGCGGCAACAGATGAATTCTTCCAACCACACAACTCCAAAATTGACGGTTAGAAAGAAAAGCCGCGGGCTGTTTTTGTGGAATAGACGCTTTGTTATTGTAGCAGTGAAGTGGCTGTTATTCCAAAGAGCCGGTGCTCAGCGGCAGCGGGGCGATGAAACAGTTTCCCTCGACACTGATCTATGGCGCCGATTCAGGGAACCCTTCGCTCTGACATGCAACATTTAAATGAAGTCATTAACATTTAAACTCCCTTTCTTCCAGGGACAATCTGTCCTGACATCCGCTTGGCCTTTCAGCAAGTTGGTGGATACATTAATATAGAAGATGCTGAGGCGGTAGGAAAACTTGTCATCTTTTCACCAAAAACCTGTTGTAGGAAATTATGAATTTATTATAAGTATTAAGACACACTAGGTACACAATTACTGTCCCTGAAGGTGCAATGGCCATCGGCATGGCTTGGATTCCGGACCAGTTTTGCATCAGGAAGGGCGTCCGCTTTAAAAATGAAGCCAAAACCATTCATGCGATTGAATTAGTGTTAATAACTTAAACATTAGAAGTAGCCATAACATTGGAAGGTTTCCAGACCCAGCTATATTCTGTCTAAGCATCTGTTGATGTAGCACAGACAATGAATTATGGATCAATCAAAGAAATAGATTGTGTAAATGGATTCAGCCCCTCAGACTTTGTTTGCTTCGACAATGAAAAATGATACCCTCACACATCGACACATGTATGGATCGTCAATAATTAGATTTTGAACAGACACGTTTTTTTTTTCTCCTCTTGCATTGTTGATAAGCTTTGAATTACTACACCGTATACCTGAAGTCCTCATGCATTGATCTTTTTTCCACACTTGTTTGTTTTGGGTACGTTTGATGTATTTTCAACCTCAATGAGAAAATGCATGTTTTTGGGATTTTGTCTATCAGTCACAATCCGAATGTAAGACAAGATAACGTTTTCCTTTTTTCATGCATTCAAACTCGTAAATAAATGTCAGCTAACAATCGAGGAAATGGAAGTAGCTCTTCCACCTATAAAGCACTTTATAAGCATCCATCAACATTTTATAAACATGCTGAAAGTTTATATGTTGTCTAATAACAGGCACATTCATAAAAGGTAATTTTTACGCATGTTGGTAATTTTAAGCAGACGGTGGCGTATTAGTTTCACAGGTGCATCCCAAGGTTTGCTTTCCCCTTCAACAAACTCACTACTCACGCAAACTTCGTGAGAGCCACAACAATTACTTTGAGACAAATAATGATCCAGAACCTTATATTTTTGAGCCTGAATATAAGGAGGATGATCAACAAGTTTTAGAAGCTGTGTGCTTAGCAGATCCAGCTTTAGTTAAACAAGCACAATGTGTGCTAAACAAGAAACACAAATTAGGAACATGTTGAAAACATCACTTACTGTAGAATGTCCGCTCTCACTGGGATGCAGACTGAAGGAATGTTTATATTTTCTCCTTTAGATGAAGAATTTGTTGCGATCCGCTGCTCAGATCTTTACATATTCTAGTTTATTGTTCTTTTTCTGTATCACAGTTTGTAGTTTGACCTCCTTAGTTCCTGTTTAGTCTGTCACCATGCTTTCATATTGTTTTCACCTGCTATTCACGGTCCCTGCACACCTGTTTTACTAATCACCTTCCTTATTTAAGCTCGCCCCTTTTGTTAGTTTTGCCTGGGTAAGTAGTTTGCCTACATGCAACAGTGACAACTGCTCTATTTATATATTCTCGCTAGCTTACACTTTACGCCTTTACTTTTTCTTAGCTCTCATGCTATTGTGTTGTTTTACCTCTTTTGTGCCTTCGTGCCAAGTATTTTGTGTTTTGTTTGTTATTCCTAGCCTCCATGCTAGCGCCATTTGTTTACCTTTTTCTATTAGCACCAGTGTTTTTGTTCTAGCCTGTTTTGAGTTAAATAAATACTTTTTTTCTTACCTTTTCTGTGTTCTTGCCGATGCATCCCTGGAAGAAAAAACCCAACATCGCCATGCCTCACAGCCGTTACAGAATTAATCATAATCTTCACTGAGGGTTAAAGAAAGTGCCACAAACGAGTGTCTTTTTGTGTTTTTTCCTGCCATTTCCTGGTTTAAATTGGATGCCAAAGTTTACCAGATTTTTGGTTTATGGCCACAACTTTTTACTATACAAGTGAAAGGCATGATGTATAATCTAAAATTACCTTTCACCAACTTAGTGGTTGGTGAAAGTTCTACCTGCTCAGTAGGTCAATATATCAGTAGCGCTCTTTGATCACAGCGCCACTAAAAGTAGTTTGTGTACATTAGCGCACATTATCACTAATACTTGGTTAATCTTCAGGTAACAAGATGTAAATGGTCTATTAGCATTTTTTGGAGGGTTTTAGAGGGCTTTGTGGGAGGAATAGTGTACTCGGATAAGCTGCAATGTTAGCCACCTTATATGTGCCATATTTTATGACTTAGAATGCATAAACAAAAACAACATATTTGTTCTTGTCTTCCATAAGGATTGTGAATAATTGTCACAATTTAAAAGAAAAAGTGCAGTTCCCCTTTAATGTTGATTTTCGTAGCATAGTAAATCCTGCATAAAATCTACAAAAAATAAAGAAGTAAAACAAAAAGACAGCATCTGGTGGACCGAGAGGCTTTTTGTAATGGCTTGCTTAATTTTGCAGACATACAGCATTTGATTGAGCTGGGGCTAAGACAGATGTTTTATTAGTCACTTGCATTGGAAAGTATTCACACTATAATGGCAGTCCGTCATAAAATCTGATCATCTTCTAATTCTTCATTTGTAAAAAAATGCTTTAAAGACTCCCAAAATGTTGGACATTTTCCAGAAAGATAATCAAAGGTGAGATCATTGGTCAATAAATCAGTAATGGCACAAATGATGACATAAACTCCAAGTACTAAATGGTCAGTCAAATAGGATATGATATCATCCCTTCACTGATATAAGTGATTGGGGGCACTTTTGCAAATCATTTTAACATTAACTTGCATTTTCATACCACAACCCACCATACCACAACATATTGTGTGTTCCTACGAAGTGCCGGTCAAAAGACATGTTCCACTATTAGGATCGTATATCCCCTTTAGAACCAGCGTCTTCTGCAGTGGAAATTTATATTATATTAAAAAAAATACCTCACGAATTGAGGCAGAGGCCAATAGAAGCCACTTTTAACATTCTAAAACTCTGTCAGAAAATACTAGGAATCAACCCAATGACATCTGTAAATCAACCGCTTTGGTACAATCCTAATATCATAATTAATACAAATGTGGTTAAATGGACAAGATGGAAAGACAGAGGTATTACTAAATCTCATCATTTTATTAATAAAAACTCTTTTAAACCGTTCAATGATTTAGTCAATCAATATAATGTACCCAGAAATATTTTTTTAAATGTTATCTCTTTAAAACACACTGTAAATAAATGCATATCCTCTGAAAGCATGTCTTTAAATAGCCATGAACTGGAAGATGCACTCTTCTAATCAAGATACATTTAAGAAATTAATTAAACTATTTTATGGAATAATTCATGAACACCACACTAGAAATGCAAATGATGCATGTGTTCAGAAATGGATGATGGACTCAAACATTTTAGATGAAAGAGACATATGATGGAATGATATTTGGAAAAATGCCAATAAGCCCTTTAGAAACATTAAAGATAAGCTGACTCAATTTAAGATATTGAATAGATTGTATTCTACATCTTCTCAGCTGTTTAAAATTGGTGTAGTAAATAGCAAGTTATGTACGAAGTGTCGGGCAGCTGAGGGAACTCTTGTTCATTTATTGTGGGAATGTCAGAGAATAAAAGAGTTATGGTTGGAAAGAACAAAAGAATCAATCACATTCCTAAATATAAACATCACAATTACATTGCAAACTTGTATTCTTGGGGATCTCAATCAATTTAGTAACGTGTCATCAAAGAGAAAAAAAGCATTTCTTTCAATATGCATAATAACAAAACGGGTAATATTTAAAAAAAAAAGATAAATGTTGATATTCCAACTCATACTGACTGGTATACACAAGCTATGAAGATGATATCAGTAGAAAAAACTGCATTTAGTTTAGATAATAATGAGACATATATTGGAATATGTGATCCATTATTGAAATTTGTTTTAAGTATTAAATGATCCAAAATATGACTTATTGCATCTTTGTGTAAAATATTGGACACAGTGTGTTGTCCAGCTTATGAGATGCGATGCAATGTTCATTAAAAAAATTTTTTTTTTGTATTAACGTTTTTAATGATAATGTCAAAGAGGGACTTTTAATCACTGCTATTTTGAAATTGTTACTAACATTGATAATATTCATTTTTGTTTCACTACTTTTGGATTGTACCGTGTCGTGTTTGTGTGTCCTCAATTGCTCTGTTTATTGCTATTCTGAATGTTGCTGGGTCAGGTTTGGTTTTGGAATTTGATTGCATTATTATGTATTGTTTTGCTGGATTGATTAATACATTTATTAAAAAACAAACAAACAAAAAAAAAACAATCCGAATGTGAGACAAGATAACGTTTTCCTTTTGTTATGCATTCAAATTAGTAAATACATTTCAGATCAAAATCGAGGAAATGGAAGTAGCTTTTCCACCTATAAAGGACTTTATAAGCATCCATCAACATTTTATAAACATGCTGAGAGTTTATATGTTGTCTAATAACAGGCACATTCATAACATGTAATTTTTACGCATGTTGGTCATTGGCGTATTAGTTTCACAGGTGCTTTCCAAGGTTTGCTTTTCCCTTCAACAAACCCACTACTCATGCAGACTTCATGAGAGCCACAACAATTACGTTGAGACAAATAATGATCCAGAACCTTATATTTTTGAGCCTGAAATAGTGTGGATGATCAACAAGTTTTAGAAGCTGTGTGCTTAGCAGATCCAGCTTTAGTTAAACAAGCACAAAGTGTGCTAAACAAGAAACACAAATTAGGAACATGTTAAACCCATCACTTACTATAGAATGTCCGCTCTCACTGGGATGCTGACTGAAGGAATGTTTATATTTTCTCCTTTAGATTAAGAATTTGTTGCGATCCGCTGCTCGGATCTTTACATATTCTTGTTTATTGTTCCTTTTCTGTACCACATTTTGTAGTTCGACATCCTTAGTTCCTGTTTAGTCTGTCACCATGGTTCCATATTGTTTTCACCTGCTATTCACAGTCCCTGCACACCTGTTTTACTAATCACCTTCCTTATTTAAGCTCGCCCCTTTTGTTAGTTTTGCCTGGGTAAGTAATTTGCCTACATGCAACAGTGACAACTGCTCTATTTATATATTCTCGCTAGCTTACACGTTACGCCTTCGCTTTTTCTTAGCTCTCATGCTATTGTGTTGTTTTACCTCTTTTGTGCCTTCGTGCCAAGTAGTTTGTGTTTCGTTTGTTATTCCTAGCCTCCATGCTAGCGCCATTTGTTTACCTTTTTCTATTAGCACCAGTGCTTTTGTTCTAGCCTGTTTTGAGTTAAATAAATACTTTATTTCTTACCTTTGCTGTGTTCTTGCCGACACATCCCTGGAAGAGCAAACCCGGCATTGCCATGCCTCACAGCCGTTACAGAATTAATCATAATCTTCACTGAGGGTTAAAGAAAGTGCCACAAACGAGTGTCTTTTTGTGTTTTTTTTGTCATTTTCTGGTTTAAATTGGATGCTGAAGCTTACCAGATTTTTGGTTTATGGCCACAACCTTTTACTATACAAGTGAAAGGCATGATGTATAATCTAAAATTAAGTTTTACCAACTTTGTGGTTGGTGAAAATTCTACCTGCTCAGTAGGTCAATATATCAGTAGCGCTCTTTGATCACAGCGCCACTAAAAGTAGTTTGTGTACATTAGCGCACATTATCACTAATACTTGGTTAATCTTCAGGTAACAAGATGTAAATGGTCTATTAGCATTTTTTGGAGGGTTTTAGAGGGCTTTGTGGGAGGAATAGTGTACTCGGATAAGCTGCAATGTTAGCCACCTTATATGTGCCATATTTTATGACTTAGAATGCATAAACAAAAACAACATATTTGTTCTTGTCTTCCATAAGGATTGTGAATAATTGTCACAATTTAAAAGAAAAAGTGCAATTCCCCTTTAATGTTGATTTTCGTAGCATAGTAAATCCTGCATAAAATCTACAAAAAATAAAGAAGTAAAACAAAAAGACAGCATCTGGTGGACCGAGAGGCTTTTTGTAATGGCTTGCTTAATTTTGCAGACATACAGCATTTGATTGAGCTGGGGCTAAGACAGATGTTTTATTAGTCACTTGCATTGGAAAGTATTCACACCATAATGGCAGTCTGTCATAAAATCTAATCATCTTCTAAATCTTCATTTGTAAAAAATTGCTTTTAAGACTCCCAAAATGTTGGACATTTTCCATAAAGATAATCAAAGGTGAGATCATTGGTCAATAAATCAGTAATGGCACGAATGATGACACAAACTCCAAGTACTAAATGGTCAGTCAAATAGGATATGATATCATCCCTCCACTAATATAAGAGCTTGGGGGCACTTTTGCAAATTATTTTAACATTAACTTGCATTGTCATACCACAACCCACCAGTACTGGCGTTCAACATATTGTGTGTTCCTGCGAAGTGCCGGTCAAAAGACATGTTCCACTATTAGGATCATATATCCCCTTGAGAACCAGCGTCCTCTGCGGTGGAAATTGTGCTTTGACTAATAGGGGTATTTTTTTTTTTTTTTTTTTGGCAGATTTTGAACCAAAATGTGAAAACTAATGTGTTTGGGTTTTTTTGCATGAAAAGGAAGTATACAATAGGGGTGCCCAAACTATGGCCAGATCCGGCCCGGCAGCGTCCAAAATCCAATCCGCCGGAAGTCCCAAGTTATCATTAAATTATACATATACAAACCCCGTTTACATATGAGTTGGGAAATTGTGTAAGATGTAAATATAAACGGAATACAATGATTTTCAAATCATTTTCAACCCATATTCAGTTGAATATGCTACAAAGACAACATGTTTGATGTTCAAACTGATACTTTTTTTTTTGCAAATAATCATTAACTTTAGAATTTGATGCCAGCAACACGTGACAAAGAAGTTGGGAAAGGTGGCAATAAATACTGATAAAGTTGAGGAATGCTCATCAAACACTTATTTGGAACATCCCACAGGTGTGCATGCTAATTAGGAACAGGTGGCTGCCATGATTGGGTATAAAAACAGCTTCCCAAAAAATGCTCAGTTTTTCACAAGAAAGGATGGGACGAGGTACACCCCTTTGTCCACAACTGTGTGAGCAAATAGTCAAACAGTTTAAGAACAACATTTTTCAAAGAGCACTTGCAAGAAATTTAGGGATTTCAACATTTACGGTCCATAATATCATCAAAAGTTTCAGAGAATCTGGAGAAATCACTCCACGTAAGCGGCATGGCCGGAAACCAACATTGAATGACCGTGACCTTCGATCCCTCAGACTGCACTGTATCAAAAACCGACAACAATCTCTAAAGAATATCACCACATGGGCTCAGGAACACTTCAGAAAACCACTGTCACTAAATACAGTTTGTCGCTACATCTGTAAGTGCAAGTTAAAGCTCTACTATGCAAAGCAAAAGACATTTATCTAAAACATCCAGAAACGCCGCTGTTTTCTCTGGGCCCGAGATCATTTGAAATGGACTGATGCAAAGTGGAAAAGTGCTCTGTGGTCTGACGAGTCCACATTTCAAATTGTTTTTGGAAATATTCGACATTGTGTCATCCGGACAAAAGGGGAAAGGAACCATCCAGACTGTTATCGACGCAACGTTTAAAAGCCAGCATCTCTGATGGTATGGGGGTGCATTAGTGCCCAAGGCATGGGTAACTTACACATCTGTGAAGGCACCATTAATGCTGAAAGCTACATACAGGTTTTGGAGCAACATATTTTGGCATATAAGCACCGTCTTTTTCATGGACCCCCCTGCTTATTTCAGCAAGACACTGCCAAGCCACATTCAGCACGTGTTACAACAGCGTGGCTTCGTAAAAAAAGAGGGCGGGTATTTTCCTGGCCCGCCTGCAGTCCAGACCTGTCTCCCATCAAAAATGTGTGGCGTATTATGAAGCGTAAAATACCACAACAGAGATCCTGGACTGTTGAACGACTGAAGCTCTACATAAAACAAGAATGGGTAAGAATTCCACTTTCAAAGCTTCAACAATTAGTTTCCTCAGTTCCCAAACGTTTATTGAGTGTTGTTAAAAGAAAAGGTGATGTAACACAGTGGTGAACATGCCCTTTCCCAACTACTTTGGCACATGTTGCAGCCGTGAAATTCCAAATAAATTATTATTTGCAAAAAAAAAAAAAAATTAAGTTTATGAGTTTGAACATCAAATAGCTTGTCATTGTAGGGCATTCAATTGAATATGGGTTGAAAAGGATTTGAAAATCATTGTATTCTGTTTATATTTAACAAAATTTCCCAACTCATATGGAAACAGGGTTTGTATATATATATATATATATATATATATATATATATATATATATATATATATATATATATATATATATATATAGCAAACCCTGTTTTCATATGAGTATATATATATACACACACACACACACACACACACACACACACACACACACACACACACACACACACACACACACACAGCCCGGCCCCCAGCCAAATGTTTTTAACTCATAACATAACATAGTGAACCTGCAATCCTCAGGTTTCTGGCACGGCCGCTCTACCCACTACGCCAGGGGTGCTCATACTTTTTCTGCAGGTGAGCTACTTTTCAATTGACCAAGTCGAGGAGATCTACCTCATTCCTATTTATAATTTATATTTATTTATCTATGAAAGAGACATTTTTGTTAACAAGTTAATGGTGTTTAATGATAATACAAGCATGTTTAACACACATAGATTCCTTTCTTTCATGAAGACAAGAATATAAGTTGGTGTATTTGATTCTGATGACTTGCATTGATTGGAATTAGACAGTGGTGCTGATAACGTCCGCATTTTCAAATGGAGGAAATAAAGTCCTCCTTTCTGTCCAATACCACATGAAAGTGGTTGGATTTGGCATCTTATTTGTCCAACTTGCATACTCGTTTTTAAACACTTTGTTATGAGAGTAGCATGTGTGTGGCCCTTTAATGTCTGGCAGCAGGTGAGTGACGTCAGTGAGTGTGCGGGTGGGCAAGCAAGTGAGAAAGCGGTCGCTGAGGGCGGGGGAGAAATACATTGGCATTAAACTCCGTAGCTTGCTAGCTTGTGCACGCTAGCTTTCTGAGACTCTTACTTTGTTAGCACAGGCAGGATGAAACAAGTCTTTTATGGTGAAGACAGGGACTGTGCTGTCGGTCTTTAGAGTTTTGACAGTAGGAACGGAGTCTCTAGAAATAAAATGTGTTTCTCTGCGTCCGCCCTGTTAGTGATTTTTTTCTTAAATATGAGCTCGCAGCAGCCAGCGTCATCTCACAAGATCCTCGGGTGCCGAGAATGTTAAACAACTGACGAAAGTGAAGTCTTGGTATGATTGATGATTGCTCATTTTCATGTATATTTTTTAATGCCTGGCTTGAGATCGACTGACACACCCTCTGAGATCGACCAGTCGATCGCCATCGACGTAATGCCCACCCCTGCACTACGCCATGCCGCCCTATACACTCCCGCTGCCTCTCTTCCAGCTGCTTCTCCTCCTGCTGTGCGTCCGGACAAGCGCACCACGGGCCACGCCCACATGCGCTCTCTCTCCACTGTGGGCACGCCTCCTCACACCTGCAAACATCCACCAATCTACACACCTGCCTGTGATGAGCGATCTGCCTTCAAAAGCAAACGCAGCCTGAGAACCGACGCCAGAACGTAGCTTCACGTACCCAGTAAAGTAAGCCCACACGTATTTAGCTCGCCCGCATGTGCATACACCCTCCATTTGCTCCCTCCCTGTAGTGCTCATTGTCTATTGTGTTGTGTCATCCTCCAGCTTACCGCCATCCTTCCTTGTTGTCGAGTTGTGTGTCTCGTCACCTTGAACCTCTGGTGGATTTTCCCTTGCCTTCCTGGACATCGACCTCTCGCCTGACTATCCACCACGACGCCCAATCCTGTTCTTGATCTTCTGCCTGTCCCCCGATGCTCGAGTCTGCCTTGCCTTGTTGGACCTCTGCCTGGGTCCCAACACACACCCTCAACACCCTCTGGCAACCATACTCAGATAAGTCTCACACTTAGTCGCACTATATCTCTTTGGTTTAATTAAACACCTCAATAAACAAGCTGACAGCGAACGACGTCATCGTTTATCTGCCGTCTGCTTCTCCCGCTGTCCCGTCACAATTTGATTTCTTTGATGTTTCCCTCTTTCACACATGTTTGTGTGCTATGGCTATGATTTTTTTTTTTTTTTTTACCTTGGCCTCAGTCCGGACCCCCTCTCCAGGAGACCAGGCTTAGACTGAGCATTTACCTATTTCTCACCTTTTTTGTAAGGGGCGCCGGAAATTGGCAGACACATGTCAGCGATCCTGTTCCGTCTCCCTGTAATGTTTGTCTGTTCTTCAATGGGATTGTGCTAAAAATCGTATTTTCCCCTCAGAGATTATTAAAGGCCTACTGAAACCCACTACTACCCACCACGCAGTCTGATAGTTTATATATCAATGATGACATATTAACATTGCAACACATGCCAATACGACCGGTTTAGTTTACTAAATTACAATTTTAAATTTCTCGGGAGTTTCGTCTTCGAAAAGTCGTGTAATGATGACGTGTACGCAAGACGACACGGGTTTGTAGGACGTATGAGCGCTGCGAACACACAGCTAAAAGTCGTCTGCTTTAACGGCATAATTACACCGTATTTTGGACATCTGTGTTGCTGAATCTTTTGCAATTTGTTCAATTAATATATTTGAGAAGTCACAGTAGAAAGATGGAGTTGGGAAGCTTTAGCCACACAAACACACGGTGATTCCTTGTTTAAAATTCCTGGAGGTAAAACTTTCCTATGGATCAGAGCGCGGTCAAGAGAACATGGATCCCGACCACATGTCAACCAGCAGGTTTTGGTGAGAAAATTGTAGTTTAAAAAGTCAGTTCTTACCGGAGAAAAGCTGAGCTTGTGCCGTCCATAGCTGTCGCCGACTCGCCTGAGACACTGGCGTCAAGACACCCGTGGAGACACAGCTCCAACTATCAGGTACTATTTAACTCACTAAAACACTAGTAACACAATAGAAAGATAAGGGATTTCCCAGAATTATCCTAGTAAATGTGTCTAAAAACATCGGAATCCGTCCCAATGCAATCGCATATTTTTTTTTCAACTTTTTTTTTTTCTAGTCCGTCGCTATCAATATCCTCAAACACAAATCTTTCATCCTCGCTCAAATTAATGGGGAAGTTGTTGTTTTCTCGGTCCGAATAACACTTTTTGTTGAAGGCTCCCATTAAAAACAATGTGAATATATGAGGCGCCATCAACATGTGACGTCATCGTCTGCGACTTCCGGTAGAGGCAGGGCTTTTCTCTTGGCACCAAAAGTTGCGAACTTTATCGTGGATGTTCTCTACTAAATCTTTTCAGCAAAAATATGGCAATATCGCGAAATGATCAAGTATGACACATAGAATGAACCTGCTATCCCCGTTTAAATAAGAAAATCTCATTTCAGTAGGCCTTTAAAGTATTTCTGATTTTGATTCTGATAAGAAGAAAATAACTTTTTCCACAGTCAGTTAAGCACTCAGATATGCTTCATTTCCTTGCCCTGCCAGCACTCTAAATGGAAAATATTCCAAATAACGTTGCATGCATAACATTTTTTTTACCCATTAGTTTTTTGATGCGACAACCCCGTTGATGTTGAATGCAACTTTTATGTCAACGCTTGTGAACGTTTCTCAGTGTGAGCTGGGTTTTCTGAGGCAAGAAGGTCTGCCATGCATCTCCAATTGCAGGAGGGGAGCCTCAGAGGTAGCGTGATCACAAGATGCACTAATTGTTCCTGTCTACCTAGAGACGTCCTACTGATTGCTCTGTTACCACAGCTCGCGTATAATTTATAAACTGAGGTAATGCTAACTGTAGCCCATGCAATTAGACTTATCGTATTTCCTTGAATTGCCACCGGGGCACTAATTAATTTAAAACCTCTTCTCACTCCTGCACTTACCAAAGGCATGCGGTAAAAGTAAGCATGCATTAATTATTTTAAAACCTCTTCTCACTCCGGCACTTACCAAAGGCATGCAGTAAAAATTAGAGTGTGATGTAAGCTTGGACCTTAAATCCTACTGAATAGCTCTTAATATTCTTCCCTTTATGCAATTTCAAATTATTGGTATTGAAATCAGCCTCTTCCATTTTGAAAATGATGACAGGGTAAGTGTCACTCCTGACGTCACGAGTTTGACCAGGCGGTAATACTAAGCATGCGCTAATTATTTTGCGAAGCGAGTTTGACCCGGCAGTAATTCAAGGCAGGCGCCTACTATATACCCTGCGGAAATTCAAGGAAATACGGTAAATAAAACATCAGCTCCTGTCATGGTGAAAAATTAGACGGGTGACATTAAAAACCAGCACACGGATCTCACTTGAATTTTTATTAGTTCTTACAGTTATATTTAGCAAAGCAAACGTCAAATTATGAAGGCATCATTTCATAGACCGTAACCCATTTGATCTTCAGTGTGGCACCACTGAAGGTGCGTCGTAAATCATACAGATCATTACTCTAACTAAAAATCGACAAATGACGAGGATTACACGTACTACACAATGTAATCTAATAATAAAAAATAAAAACCTATGATTCATATTCAAACCATTTGATGTGAAATAAGGCAGATTCTTCAGTATAATTAGACAATCTGATAAGGAGACAAGCAAAATGATCATAACTTTTGTTCAAAGCAAAATGCTGGCATGCATCGAGAATGGTGAAGAAAAGACCAAGTAGGTGGGAAAGGAAGTGGGCTGGTCCATTTGTTAGAAGACAATCACATCCTTTTTTTAAGCGTGCGTAGATGTAGATGAATTGAAAAAAACAAAAACAAAGTTGAGCGGTGAATAGACAAGTTCAGACGTGGTCTAAGAGAGACCTTGGTGTTATCATCATGGTACCGGCTGGTGTGGCTCAGCAAGGGAGCTCGCACGGACGTTTACGGCATATACAGATGGAGATTTGTAGACTTCGACGAGTGTGACGCATCACCCAGCCTGGAGTGCCAACATGCTCCCCTAGTGGGTGTGGCTCGGACTAAGAAACTTGATCACATTCGACTGGCACAATAACAACGTGATGACACAGTGAGGTATGGCTCATCTTTTCTGGTTGATATGTTTTAAGTCTTCCCGGAAAGGTTTCCAAAAACGCCGTGACGTCAGAGCTCGGGGGCGTATTGACTAGAAAGAACTGAATGAAATTGGAAATGTGAACGTTGACTGAATATGTCCTGGAACTGTGACAGCGCTCGGACCGCCATTGGCTTTGTCTGACACAGTTGTGAATGGCCTTCGCTCAGCTTGCTGGCTGTCAGATGAAGTTGATTGTCCTTCCCCCGGGCGGTCATTCTTTCTTCTCAGCAGCGTCTGCACACAAAACAAAGTTATTTTCCGCATAAGGATTCTTGCTGGGCTTCAATTTTGGTTTCTCAAATGCATTTATACGTCCGATATTGTTGTGTGGACAGACATGCGCCTCTTTTTTGTGTCTCAAACAGAAGTTGCAGATAAAAAAAAAAAGTCAGGCTGTCTCAGTGCAAACACAAAATCGTTAAATGTCACTTTTGGAAGTTGGGACGAAAGTTTGAATGTCCAGTTGAGGCCAATGTTTGGTGCATATATCCCGCTACCCAAGAATGTACAATTCTTCTCAACAAAAGATGAGAAATTTGAACCTTAAAGGAAAATCTAATTTAAAACATGTTTATGCTCATACAACACTTAACACCTTTAGTGTATCAGTATGTAGAATTAAATTATGGAACAAATTAACCAAAAAATCGAACAAAGCACCAATATGATTGACTTTAAGAGATGGTTCAAACTACCAGTGTTCACAGAGTACACAGAACAAAAATTATGATGAACATCTTCAAAGCTTCATCTGGCCGGAATCTTCAGCTCTCTCTGGATCGGTTCGCAGCCGAGTGTGAAGCGACCGGAATGAGAATCAGCACGTCCAAGTCAGAGTCCATGGTTCTCGCCCGGAAAAGGGTGGAGTGCCATCTCCGGGTTGGGGAGGAGACCCTGCCCCAAGTGGAGGAGTTCAAGTACCTGGGAGTCTTGTTCACGAGTGAGGGAAGAGTGGATCGTGAGATCGACAGTCACATCGGTGCGGCGTCTTCAGTAATGCGGACGTTGTATCGATCCGTTGTGGTGAAGAAGGAGCTGAGCCGGAAGGCAAAGCTCTCAATTTACCTATGGTCATGAGCGTTGGGTCATGACCGAAAAGATAAGATCACGGGTACAAGCGGCCGAAATGAGTTTCCTCCGCCGGGTGGCGGGGCTCTCCCTTAGAGATAGGGTGAGAAGCTCTGCCATCCGGGAGGAACTCAAAGTAAAGCCGCTGCTCCTCCACATCGAGAGGAGCCAGATGAGGTGGCTTGGGCATCTGGTCAGGATGCCACCCGAACGCCTCCCTAGGGAGGTGTTTAGGGCACGTCCAACTGGTAGGAGGCCACGGGGAAGACCCAGGACACGTTGGGAAGACTATGTCTCCCGGCTGGCCTGAGAACGCCTCGGGATCCCCCGGGAAGAGCTGGACGAAGTGGCTGGGGAGAGGGAAGTCTGGGCTTCCCTGCTTGGGCTGCTGCCCTCGCGACCTGACCTTGGATAAGCGGAAGATGATGGATGGATGGATGGATCTTCAAGCCATTTTCCCCCCCCCTTTTTTTTATGGAGACAAAGATTATTTAATATGTGTTTACTTACTATGGTATATTATTTATTTATTAGCTATTTGTTCGCTATTCTGTTACAGAAAACAAGGAAATTGGATAAAATTGCTATGGTATGAAAAGAGGTAGGATTAAAGGCCTACTGAAACCCACTACTACCCACCACGCAGTCTGATAGTTTATATATCAATGATGAAATATTAACATTGCAACACATGCCAATACCGCCGGTTTAGTTTACTAAATTACAATTTTAAATTTCCCACGGAGTTTCTTATTGAAAACGTCGCGGAATGATGAAGCGTGCGCGTTACGTCTCGAGTTGGAGGGGACATATTAGCGCAGCACCACTAGCGGCTAAAAGTCGTCTCTTCTCATCGCGCAATTACACAGTATTTTGGACAAAAGTTCTATTTTGGTTTCATCTGACCACATGACATTCTCCCAATCCTCTGCTGTATCATCCATGTATCCATTTTGGTATAAACTCAACTCGTCGTGTTTGGAGGAAGAAGAATACAGAGTTGCATCCCAAGAACACCATACCTACTGTGAAGCATGGGGTGGAAACATCATGCTTTGGGGCTGTTTTTCTGCTAAGGGGACAGGACGATTGATCCGTGTTAAGGAAAGAATGAATGGGGCCATGTATCGTGAGATTTTGAGCCAAAACCTCCTTCCATCAGTGAGAGCTTTGAATGGTTGACCAAATACTTATTTTCCACCATAATTTACAAATAAATTCTTAAAAATTCCTACAATGTAAATTCCTGGATTTTTTTTTTACATTCTGTCTCTCACAGTTGAAGTGTACCTATGATGAAAATTACAGACCTCTGTCATCATTTTAAGTGGGAGAACTTGCACAATCGGTGGCTGACTAAATACTTTTTTGCCCCACTGTATGTATACCCTTGAGGGTTAAAGGTTAAAGATGCAAAAAACGATGTACTTTAGAATATGGTTAGCTACTAAAAAAAATTAAAATACATTAAAAAAAACATTATTATCTTAGCTTTTGTGTAACTTATAAGTAACAAAGCATTCTAATATACCCCTCATTAACAATTAATTAATTTTACTAAAAATGTCTAAGGGGCCAATACAAATTTAGCTGTGGGACGAAAATACACACAGCCCTGCTCCAACGTGTTGACCTTTCCCATTATTTTACTTATCCGGGTGTTACCATTTAGTGGTCAATTGTACGGAATATGTAGTGTAGTGTGTAAACTGTACTGTTTCATACAATGTATTCTCTTCCTTTGCAATCTACTAGTAAAAGTTTCAATCCATCAAAACACAGCGATAGATACATCACATCATCACATGTACCAAAACATGATGTGCAGTGTACTCAACTTTATGTAAACAGTTTGGAGAAGTCCCTTTTCTTTTCCAGCATGATTGTTCCTAAATGCCATTAAACACATTTGTGATGAACTAGAACATATTGCTGTTGTGAGCCAGCATGGCCTTCTGTTAAGTCTAACATCAGTGATCTCCACTCAGACACACTCTGGACATTTCCCGGAAGAATGAAAGCTGTTATAGCCGCCATGGGACCAGCTCATTCTGTCTTTTCTTCCATTTTCACCTCTTTAAAACCCTGCCTTCCAACATCAACCTGCATGTTTTTGCTAATTAATTCAAATGCGACGAGTCTGTAGTTTGGATTTACCACACACAAACTATTCATAGCTGCTGCCTAGATCTTTATTTCCCTGATGAGGGTTGTATCAGAATCCCATTATTTGATTCAAAAATGAAAGGGGAAAATTTGCTCAAAATTGTAGGCGCTCTGCAGGCCGATATTTACATGCCCTGTTATTATGCCTAAATCTCCCGGGGACCTGAGTTTAACACCAGTCTAGTATCCTAATCAAATGTGATTTATTTGCATGATTATTGCCCCTACAGTCTGTCTTGTCTGCATCTTGAAATAATATGTATTGCACACTTGATTTATTGAATGTCTGATAGCGGAGTTTGCAGGCCATTCATCACACTCAATCTCCAAAGACGCGCTGACACGTTTATACCAAAATATCAGGGTCAGAGCTGTGGATCTGGAATGAGGGAGGGGGAGCATTTACAAATGCATTTGGCCCTGAAGGTAGCGCGTACAGACTGACTGCCTGATGTCTTTGCCTGCTACGACTCCAAGATGGAAACAGATGGGGAGGAGGGGGAGACGGCGCATAGAGAGGAGGAAGGTGAAGCTGTGTCACATTCGGCTGCACAGCAGGCATCGGCTCATTTGGCTAAATAATTCCATTGAAACCTTAGGGATGAAGTGAATTTTAATTTAGCAGCTGTGGGCTCTAACATACGTTTTTTTTTTGGGAGTTTTGTAAATGGAAGTGAGTGCATCCTCCATAATCTTCTTACCTTTGGACTCGATGCTGTCAGTCTGAGTGGATGTCGGTTCCTCTGAGCTCTCAACTGGATCTTTTTCGTCCTCTAAAAAAGAGCATGGGAGGGAAAAGAGAAGAAGCAACATGTGGAAGGATGTTTTGTGTTTTTTGCAGAATCCTTTAAGAGCCCCTCTAAAGCTGACAGCATTGACATCTATTTCATAGTTCTGGACCTAAAAATAATGTCTCCAGGTT
This sequence comes from Nerophis ophidion, assembly GCF_033978795.1. Lineage (NCBI taxonomy): Eukaryota > Metazoa > Chordata > Actinopteri > Syngnathiformes > Syngnathidae > Nerophis > Nerophis ophidion. The sequence continues at coordinate 21,134,360 of NC_084619.1, forward strand.
AAATTCCCTCAAACAGAAACAGAAGTGAGTTTAAGCATGTTTTTTCAAGACGTTTGAAGACATTTTTGAACTTCCACTTTTAGTTCCAAAATGTGGTTCCTGCTGATGTAAACCCACAAAAAAAGGAGATCATTTCATATTTAGTAGTACGCCTTTTGGTAGCATCTTCATCCCCAATCACGGTATTATTGGGCAGAATTTGAAGGAATTCATATGAATTAATTTCCATATGAGTTGGGAAATTGTGTTAGATGTAAATATAAAGGGAATACAATGATTTGCAAATCATTTTCAACCCATATTCAATTGAATGTACTACAAAGACAACATATTTGATGTTCAAACTGATAAACATTTTATTTTTTTGTGCAAATAATCATTAATTTTAGAATTTGATGCCAGCAACACATGACAAAGAAGTTGGGAAAGGTGGCAATAAATACTGATAAAGTTGAGGAATGCTCATCAAACAATTATTTGGAGCATCCCACAGGCTAATTAGGAACAGGTGGGTGCCATGATTGAGTATAAAAGCAGCTTAAATGAAATGCTAAGTAATTCACAAACAAGGATGGGACGAGGGCCACCAATTTGTAAGCAAATTGTCGAACAGTTTTAGAACAACATTTCTCAATTAGCTAGTGCAAGGAATTTAGGGATTTTACCATCTACGGTCCGTAAAATCATCAAAAGGTTCAGAGAATCAGGAGAAATCACTGCACGTAAGCGATGGTATTACGTACATTTGATACCTCAGGCGGTACTGCATCAAAAACCGACATCAGTGTGTAAAGGATATCACCAAATGGGCTCAGGAATACTTCATAAAACCACTGTCAGTAACTACAGTTGGTCGCTACATCTGTAAGTGCAAGTTAAAACTCTACTATGCAAAGCGAAAGCCATTCATCAACAACACAAAGGCACGCCGCCAGCTTCGCTGGGCTTGAGCTCAATTAAGATGGACTGATGCAAAGTCGAAAAGTGTTCTGTGGTCTGACGAGTCCACATTTCAAATTATATTTGGAAACTGTGGACGTGGTGTTCTCGGGAACAAAGAGGAAAATAACCATCCGGATTATTATAGGCGCAAAGTTCAAAAGCCAGCATCTGTGATGGTATGGGGGTGTATTAGTGCCCAAGGCATGGGTAACTTACACATCCGTGAAGGCACCATTAATGCCGAATGGTCCATACAGGTTTTGGAGCAGCATATGTTGACATCCAAGCAACGTTATCATGGACGCCCCTGCTCATTTCAGCAAAACAATGCCAAGCCACGTGTTACAACAGCGTGGCTACGTAGTAAAAGAGTGCGGGTACTTTCCTGGCCCGCCTGCAGTCCAGACATGTCTCCAATCGAAAATGTGTGGCGTATTATGAAGCGTTAAATACGACAACACGACTGTTGAACAACTTAAGCTGTGCATCAAGCAAGAATGGTAAAGAATTTCATTTTGAAAGCTTCAACACTTAGTTTCCTCAGTTCCCAAACGTTTATTGAGTGTTGTTAAAAGAAAATGTGATGTAACACAGTGGTGAACATGCCCTTTCCCAACTACTTTGGCACATGTTGCAGCCATGAAATTCTAAGTTAATGATTAATTGCAAAATAAAAAAAAGTTTATGAGTTGGAACATCAAATATCTTGTCTTTGTAGTGCATTCAACTGAATATGGGTTGAAAAGGATCCTTTTATATTTACATCTAACATAATTTCCCAATTCATATGGAAACGGGGTTTGTACTTCAGTGCCAAACTTTTGTACTACTACACAGGGGCCGGAAGGTGGCAGTAGTGGGGCAGTACAAGTACCTGGGAGTCCACTTGAACAGCAGACTGGACAGGAAGGACAACAGCAAAGCTGTTTACAAGAAGGGCATGAGCAGACTCTTTTTCCTGAGGAAGCTTAGGTCCTTTAATGTGTGCAGCAAGTTGTTGGAGATATTTTTTTTCAGTCTGTTGTGGCCAGTGCCCTGTACTTTGCAGTGGTTTGTTGGGGGGAGCAGCACCAGCAAAAGTGACTTAAACTGATCCGGACAGCCGGCCAAATTATTGGCACGCAGTTGGAGGCGTTTGTGTCAGTGCTGGAACAAGAGGACACTGGACAAACTGCTCGCCATCATGGACAATCCTGCCCCCCCACTCCACCAGACAATTGAGGGACAGCAGAGCTCATACATAACAGGTTCCTTCAGCTTCATTCCCAGAGTGCTCGATTCAAGAAGTCCTTCATTCCGCACTCCATCCATCTGTCTAATCACTCGCCATACAGCAATAGATGATATCTGTCTATTACCTGACACCTTCTATGTTAGTTTATAATGTATATTTTCTGCTGGATCTACTCTCTATTTTATGCTGCCCCTTCTTTTGCTGCAGCTATTACATATACTGTAATATTGTACATGGTATTTGAGATTTGTTATATATTGTATATATTATATAGAAATCTAATATAATAGTAGAACATCTCAATTTGTATTATATACTGTAGTTATATAATATGTAAATATTACATATATGTTATATTTTGTATTGCTACTATGGTACTAATTTATACTTTTTGTTTTCTCCCTCTTTTTGTGCCCTTGTGTGCATTATCCTTTCCATCCTTGCCCTTTCCATCCTTTGTAACTGAGGTACTGTTTGGAACAATTTCCCGTGTGGATCAATAACGTTTGACTAAATCTAAGTCTAATAACTCTGAATTAGTAATCTTACTCTTGATTTGAATCAGATTTGTATTCAATAATTAAATCTAACCTGCTTACAGTTTGAGAGGATAAACTTTGTCAAATGACATGAAAGCATGTCTATGAATATTCTCATTTATCCAGGTCGTTGTCATATCAGGGCATTCAATCGATCGCAACTGGACTGTTTGGTTTGTCTTAGAAGACGTTTCGCCTCTCATCCGAAGAGGCTTCATCAGTTTGTGCTCATTGACTTAATTAAATTGATCAGACCTAGCGGATGGTGCCAAAACCCCAAATATTCATATTCCAAAACCAGGAGGGTGTGCCTGGGCATGGAGGGTTTTGCCTTATCGTAGTGAGAAAAAACAACTGTTTTAATGCAAACAAGCAATCTTACTATCTAAGCCAACACGACAGTCGTTGAAGTGGAATTTCCCTTCGATGTATTGTGTCGCAGAACGATCGCTGTGGATCGACTACTACCAGTCCAAAAATATTCGGAACACCCCACGTAAGTGTTCCATTCAGTGGTAAACGAATGGCACAAGTAGCATTCTGGTCACAAAATTGACCAGAATGTTTTTAAGTCTTGTTATTTGTTGGAGGCTAAATTGCAGAGTAGTATTTTAGGAATGGTTGAAAAGACAGTGCTGTATGTAGGAGACAGGTGGTGTCATAGGCAACCATTTCTGTTCAGAGGTAGTTTTTCAACCTTGACAAAGATGGCTTCCCTGACTACTCTTTCCTACCATCCGTCCTGCCTCTCAAGAATCTGTACACATTTCTTCTCAAAGAGGACGGTGTTAGCCGTGAACTAGCTACGGCAAGAGATAGACCAGCAACTGCTTCAACAAATTAATGGCTTTTGAGTTGGTAATGCACATCTCAATGCGATAGGACACCAATCTGTACCGACTATAAAAATATGACAGTCATATTACAGTATCTGTAAGGTCTTAGCCCACGTTTCATGTTTTGTTTGTATACCGCCAGCTTGACAGTATATGCACTTGTATGAACAATAGCAAGGTTTGCTGCATGTATCATAATCAATAATGTAGTGAATTACTTGATGGACAATTTTGCGTTTGTTCCAGCTGGCCAGGAACATTTTTTTTGGTTTAGTTTGGTTAAACACGCCATATACGCCGCCATTGCTTGGATCCAAGTTCCAAATTTGCAGTTCTGAGTCACACCCATCTCACTCTCACAGCTCCCGTTTGCTCCAACATTAAAGTTCTAAAAGCAGCAGTTTATCCTCCGTATATTCAGCTTCAAAAAGATAAGGTTGTGAATCCACATTCGTCCAAAAATAGTCGCCTTTGTTGTCTATTACCAAGTCTGCCATCGTTAGAACACACTCTCATTTGTTTCTAGAAGTCAGAAGTGCGCTGCTATGGAAACCAACATAAATGTGCTGAGGAAATAAGATCCGGTAATGCAAAACATGACCAAAATGCAGTAAATGCTGTACATGTTACATATTGTTATTAATATGTGTGTTACTACATTATATGTTTACTTGCAATGTGTATATAAAAGGTTAATGGAGGGTTTTAAAGTTGTTTCAGGGAGCTTTGAAGGCTATAACGGTGACTCCCATTAGTCGTATCATATTTTTTTAGATCATCTTTAAAATCCTATTTTAAAAATAAGACGTGCTCTTGTCCGTCATAATGATTGTGAACAATTGCCAAAATTCCCCAAAAAACATTCAGTTTCCTTTCACCAGCAAATTTGCTGTGAAATGACCGACTCACCAATGTATGTTTTAATATAATCAATTTACAAAAATGACACATTTGAGGGGGGGCTTCACGGTGGCAGAGGGGTTAGTGCGTCTGTCTCACAATACGAAGGTCCTGCAGTCCTGGGTTCAATTCCAGGCTAGGGATCTTTCTGTGTGGAGTTTGCATGTTCTCCCCGTGAATGCGTGGGTTCCCTCTGGGTACTCCGGCTTCCTCCCACTTCCAAAGACATGCACCTGGGGATAGGTTGATTGGCAACACTAAAAAATTGGCCTTAGTGTGTGAATGTGAGTGTGAGTGATGTCTGTCTATCTGTGTTGGCCCTGCGATGAGGTGGCGACTTGTCCAGGGTGTACCCTGCCTTCCGCCCGATTGTAGCTGAGATAGGCGCCAGCGCCCCCCGCGACCCCGAAAGGGAATAAGCGGTAGAAGATGGATGGATGGATGGGACACATTTGAGTGTGTTGTGATTGATCGGCTAAATTTTTTAAAGCCGGAGATTTCAGAGTGTGGCATAATGTGACCCAGAATAAGATAAAGGCTATGTCTACACTAATCCGGATAACCCCTTAAACAAATAATTACAGTATTTAGCTTAAGCCTCGTTTCAGCCACATTAAACCATCGTTTAAGGTTGCCCTCCTGGGATAATTTTTTACGCAGGTAAGTGCGCCGTCTAATTCTTGAACTTGCGGCTCTTAACTTTGTATGGACTCACTGATCGTTTACAAACCGAGTTCGGAGAGGAAGTGACGCCAGAAAGACAGCGCCCCGCACAGGAAGTGACGTCAGAAAGATGGAGGCGAGTCATCCAGACATCCATCCATCCATTTCCTACCGCTTGTCCCTTTTTAGGGTCGCGGGGGGTCGCTGGAGCCTACCCGTGTGGAAATCACATAGGAATACCTTAAGAGAAGCAAATGCACGATTGCAGCTATTTTGGATACAACACATCTTAGACAGCAAAATAGACAGTTGAGCGACGGTTTTGGATAAGGGCTGGAAGAACGGCAGCCTGGTGTGATATTTTGTCAACGAGTGTGTTGTGTCAGATGAACGGCAAGAGGACTTTCGAATGTCCAGGGCAGGTCTGATTCTACTTAGTGAAAAACGTTGTCCTTTTGTCAAAGGGGAGACAATGACAGACTACGAAACACAGCGAATACATTTGGACTGGCAAACAGACTATTACTAGTTATTGTCCAAGATGTATGTCGAGCAATTACTAAAAGTATAGTTCTATAACTATTGTGAAGCCATGAAGTGATTGCAGCCGTCAAGTACGACCGCCAATTTCAGCCCACAAGCACAGTATCCTGAACAGATTTCTATGATTGTTGTCAAATGTTCTTTATCACATTGTTTACTTCCAGACGTCCATTAAAGATATGATTCATGCATGATGACTCAGGTGTGATTCACTACAATAGTCTAACAGCTGCTGATGGTGAGGCAAGCAAGGTTTACTGTTAAAAGAAATGTGACAATAGTCTACATTGAAAAAAAGGGTAAGGATACACTTCCAGGTCAGAAGCGACTATGACGCCCATACTAGGTCGCATTTCTGGGTCGTACAGCTTTTTGTGCGGCTTTTCTTCAACTGTCATCGTAGACATACAATCAATTCAGTTCATAAAAAATATCCATCTGTCTATCTATCTATCTATCTATCTATCTATCTATCTATCTATCTATCTATCTATGCATATATATATATATATATACATATATATATATATATAGGTGTGGGAAAAAATCACAAGACTACTTCATCTCTACAGATCTGTTTCATGAGGGGTTCCCTCAATCATCAGGAGATTTTAATGGAAGCATTCACATACAATGGTTTATATAGAGCACAGAGTGGGTGGGTACAAGCAGGCGTAGGTGGTGATTGGCTCATGTGTTACCTAGGAGGTGTTTCCGTCTATGGCGGCATGTTGAAATGATTTCACTGCGCTTGTTGAGGGATGATAGCTCTGGATGATATATAATAAACAGTTTCTCTTTTAAGCATAGGTTGCATCTTTTATTACCACTGTTGTAAGGCGTGCTGGATGCAAGAATTTGCCATGTTATTGAATATTCAACATTATTGTCTTTGAGGTTCCAAATGTGTTTGCTGAGTTCGGTAGAATTCTGCAAAGTCTGGTTTCTAAAGGAGGCGTTGTGATTATTCCATCTTGTTTTGAACGCTCCTTCGGTTAATCCTACGTACGTGTCGGATGTGTTAATGTCCTTGCGTATTACCTTTGCTTGGTAAACGACTGATGTCTGTAAGCACCTTCCGTTGAGAGGGCAATCAGGTTTCTTGCGACAGTTACATTCATTATTGGTTTCAGAGTCGTTTAGTCTGGGGGTAGGCAGTCCTTTTGCAATTGCTTTGTTGTGGTTTGAAATGATTTGTTGCATGTTATTCATACAGCTGTAGCTCAATTTAATGTTGTTCTTGTTGAATATTTTTCTTAGGGTGTTGCCTTTGGGGAAGTGTTTGTCGATCAGAGTGAGGAACTTGCGGCCGATGTTGGTTGAGACGTCTTTGCTGAATGGCGGATTGTACCAGATGATGTTGTTTCGTTTTCTGCTCTTTTTTGGTTGGTTTCCTGGGGTGGGTTCATAGGTGAGGGTGAAGTTGTATCCGCTTTCATCAAGTGCTTTCTGGTACGGGGGGGTTGCTTGGTCGAATTCAGCTTTGCTGGATGACAGCATCGATAGCCTTTTATTAATTCCGGTAGGTATTCTTTTCGTGGTGGTGGGTGGGTGGTTGCTGTCGTGGTGCACGTATTGGAGTGTTGTGTTGGGTTTCGTGAATGGTTGGTAGCTGTTATTTCTCAGGTTGAAAGTGACGTCGAGGAAGTTGACGGTTTGCTTGTTGGCTTCAATCGTGATCCGTAGGCCGTTTTCTTTGAAGACTTGGCATATGCGCTTCTTGGTGTTCTCGCTGCTCCTTGGCGAGGCGCGGCACACTGCCAGTCCATCATCACGGTAAATACCAAGGTTCAGGTTGAGGCTAGCAAGCTGGGAGAGGAGGAAACTCCCAACGAGTTCGCACGTTTCTGCTCCGTCAAAACTCCCCATAGTGACGTCAAATGTTGAATTGTTCTTTTTTTGCCATGGTGTACTGTTGTGGATGAGTATGGAGTTCTTTGCGTGGATGATGATGTTTCTTTCGTTGCCTGTGATTGAGTCGTAGTCCGAGGCGAAGTTTAGTGCTTGGGTCAGTAGGTCTTGCGTGATGGAAGGGTAAAATTCTTCGATGTCGAAGGAGATAAAGTTGTGTTGTTGTTTGTCTTGGATGTTGTTGAACCATTTGATTACTGCTGCTGTATTTCTCCATTGCTATGGGGAGTTTTGACGGAGCAGAAACGTGCGAACTCGTTGGGAGTTTCCTCCTCTCCCAGCTTGCTAGCCTCAACCTGAACCTTGGTATTTACCGTGATGATGGACTGGCAGTGTGCCGCGCCTCGCCAAGGAGCAGCGAGAACACCAAGAAGCGCATATGCCAAGTCTTCAAAGAAAACGGCCTACGGATCACGATTGAAGCCAACAAGCAAACCGTCAACTTCCTCGACGTCACTTTCAACCTGAGAAATAACAGCTACCAACCATTCACGAAACCCAACACAACACTCCAATACGTGCACCACGACAGCAACCACCCACCCACCACCACGAAAAGAATACCTACCGGAATTAATAAAAGGCTATCGATGCTGTCATCCAGCAAAGCTGAATTCGACCAAGCAACCCCCCCGTACCAGAAAGCACTTGATGAAAGCGGATACAACTTCACCCTCACCTATGAACCCACCCGAGGAAACCAACCAAAAAAGAGCAGAAAACGAAACAACATCATCTGGTACAATCCGCCATTCAGCAAAGACGTCTCAACCAACATCGGCCGCAAGTTCCTCACTCTGATCGACAAACACTTCCCCAAAGGCAACACCCTAAGAAAAATATTCAACAAGAACAACATTAAATTGAGCTACAGCTGTATGAATAACATGCAACAAATCATTTCAAACCACAACAAAGCAATTGCAAAAGGACTGCCTACCCCCAGACTAAACGACTCTGAAACCAATAATGAATGTAACTGTCGCAAGAAACCTGATTGCCCTCTCAACGGAAGGTGCTTACAGACATCAGTCGTTTACCAAGCAAAGGTAATACGCAAGGACATTAACACATCCGACACGTACGTAGGATTAACCGAAGGAGCGTTCAAAACAAGATGGAATAATCACAACGCCTCCTTTAGAAACCAGACTTTGCAGAATTCTACCGAACTCAGCAAACACATTTGGAACCTCAAAGACAATAATGTTGAATATTCAATAACATGGCAAATTCTTGCATCCAGCACACCTTACAACAGTGGTAATAAAAGATGCAACCTATGCTTAAAAGAGAAACTGTTTATTATATATCATCCAGAGCTATCATCCCTCAACAAGCGCAGTGAAATCATTTCAACATGCCGCCATAGACGGAAACACCTCCTAGGTAACACATGAGCCAATCACCACACCCTACGCCTGCTTGTACCCACCCACTCTGTGCTCTATATAAACCATTGTATGTGAATGCTTCCATTAAAATCTCCTGATGATTGAGGGAACCCCTCATGAAACAGATCTGTAGAGATGAAGTAGTCTTGTGATTTTTTCCCACACCTACATATTGCGCTCTACCACGGTATCGAGCACTATTCTCCGGATAATCCAATCAAGACATATATATATATATATATATATATATATATATATATATATATATATATATATATGTTTGTTTCTCCAGCTGTTGCACCGCTTACTGAAGTTTTTTGCAGTTCTTTTTAGTGCACCTGTCACCTTGATGATCTATATCAGGGGTCACCAACCTTTTTGAAACCAAGAGCTACTTCTTGGGTACTGATTAATGTGAAGGACTAATAGTTTGATACACGTTTAAACAAATTGCCAGAAATAGCCAATTTGCTCAATTTACCTTTAATAAATGAATCTATATATATATATATATATATATATATATATATATATATATATATATATATATATATATTAATATATAAAAAATGGCTATTTCTGTCCGTCATTCCATCGTACATTTTTTTTCCTTTTACGGAAGGTTTTTTTTAGAGAATAAATTATGAAAAAAACACTTAATTGAACGGTTTAAAAGAGGAGAAAACACGAAAAAAAAAGAAAATTAAATTTTGAAACATATTTTATCTTTAATTTCGACTCTTTAAAATTCAAAATTCAACCGAAAAAAGAAGAGAAAAACTAGCTAATTCAAATCTTTTTGAAAAAATTTAAAAAATAATTTATGGAACATCATTTGTAATTTTTCCAGATAAAGATTAATTTTAAAATTTGGTGACGTGTTTTAAACAGGTTAAAATCCAATCTGCACTTTGTTAGAATATATAACCAATTGGACCAAGCTATATTTCTAACAAAGACAAATCATTATTTCTTCTAAAATTTCCATAACAAAAATTTTAAAAGAAATTCCAAAGACTTTGAAATAACATTTTAATTTGATTTTACAGATTTTCTAGATTTTCCAGAATAATTTTTGGGGAATTTTAATCATAAGTTTGAAGAAATATTTCACAAATATTCTTCGTTGAAAAAACAGAAGCTAAAATGAAAAATTTAATTAAAGTGTATTTAGTATTCTTTACAATAAAAAAAATAAATGTACTTGAACATTGATTTAAATTGTCAGGAAAGAAGAGGAAGGAATTTAAAAGGTAAAAAGGTATATGTGTTTAAAAATCCTAAAATAATTTTTAAGGTTTTATTTTTTCTCTAAAATTGTCTTTTCTGAAAGTTATAAGAAGCAACGTAAAAAAAATAAATGAATTTATTCAAACAAGTGAAGACCAAGTCTTTAAAATATTGTCTTGGATTTTAAAATTCTATTTGAGTTTTGTCTCTCTTAGAATTGAAAATGTCGAGCAAAGCGAGACCAGCTTGCTAGTAAATAAATACAATTTGAAAAAGAGAGGCAGCTCACTGGTAAGTGCTGCTATTTGAGATATTTTTAGAACAGGCCAGCAGGCGACTCATCTGGTCCTTACGGGCTACCTGGTGCCCGAGGGCACCGCATTGGTGACCCTGATCTCTATAGCATTGTCTGTGATTCTATTGTGGTGTTCTAATATTGTACAAGATATACCATTATTTTTAATCATCACTACAACAACTTCGGTTCAGCAATATATTCTCCTTAAGTCTACTTTTAAGAAAGTGGGATCCACACCGGTTTGTAAAACATCCCATCCATCCATTTTCTACCGCTTGTCCCTTTTGGGGTTGCGGGGAAATTTTGGGGGAAATTGCAGGCATGGTCAATATTAGCTTCAGCCCACAGAAAGCACATACACCAGTGACTTTATACGTGCATGGGACTACAGTCGACTGTTCTGCAGGCACACACTGAAAGGTGCAAAGAATATTGATGGATGGAAATCCACAATATACTTGACAAAGAATATGGTTGATTGATGCCTTGCCAACTATAGATCTTATGTGTAGTTCAAAGTAGTCGCCTTTGACACTGAATTTTCATCTCACTTTGTCCTCATATTTGTTCAATGTCGATTACTCCTCTGTGAAAACTTTATTTCATCAATCCATCCATAGACAGATTATGTGGGGTCTTGTAAAGCAGTGATTTTCAACCACTGTAGTGTGCTGCGGGAAATTATGTAACTTCACCTAATTGGTCCAAAAAATATTTTTTGCAAATCAATAATCATAATAATGTGCCATTGTCTAGTGCCTGTGCCGTGCAGAGCTGGGCAGGGTAATTTTATAATACTCCATATCAGTAGGTGGCAGCAGGTAGCATTGCTTTGTAGAAGTCGGAACACGTCGAGAATGATTTGTCGTGATCCCAATATGCAGAGCACAGAGGGAGACAGTGTGCAGGTAAAAAGGTATGTAACACTTTAACCAAAAATTAACAAAAGGCAAGTCCCGCTAGAAAAAGGCACTGAAGCATAGGGATGGCTATGTAAAAAAAAAGGAAAACTGAACCGGCTACAAAATCAACAAAAACAGAATGCTGGACGACAGCAAAAACTTACAGCATGTGGAGCAAAGACGGCGTCCACAAAGTTCATCCGTACATGACATGACAATCAACAATGTCCCCACAAAGAATAGTCTTGATTGCGAAAATAAAGCAGGTGCGGGCAACAGCACTCAAAGGAAGGTGTGAAGCTTCTACAGGAGAGCACTAACAAAACAGTAAGGGTCAACAAAATAACAGAGCAAGACAGGAACTAAAGCACAACGCACGGGAAACAACAACAAACTCAAAATAAGTCACGACAACCTGGTTGAGTCTCATTTTTTAACCTTTACTCCTGGTGGTGTGTTTCCGTATTTTTTTTAATGAAAAAAATGTGCCTTGGCTTAAAAAGGTTGAAAAACACTGCTGTAAAGGACACTGAAATAATAATGCACACAAGGACTGCTTTCTTCAATCATTTCTGTCTGACAAAAACTGTAAAGAGAATGCCTGCCTTACCACCTCACACATTAAAATGTCACCAGAATTTAGTTAGTAACTACCAACAATAATGTTCATTATATAGAATATATTAAAATATACGTGTGAAAAAAGTGGAACCTCGATTTGCGAACTCCTCTTTCTACAAACTTTTTGATTTACAAACCACAGGCCAAATACAAATATGCTTATGTTTACGAACCTTGTTTCGTTGTACAAACGTTTCATCCAACTATTGAGTGGTTGCAACTCAGCAATTTTGTGCCAGTCAGTCGGCAGTGCACAGTGCTGCTGTTAACTACTGCGCTGTGTGCTTTTCACACATTTTTTGTAGCCTTTTTACAACATGTTGCTGGTTTTGATAGCTCAATACGAGTCCAAAAAAGCCGTAAACAAACATGGTCTTGTGGTTAGAATGTCCGCCCTGAGATCAGTAGGCCGGGACTTCAAATCCCGGCCGAGTCATACCAAAGACTATATAAATGGGACCCATTACCTCAGCATCAAGGGTTGGAATTGGGGGTTAAATCACCAAAAGGATTCCCGAGCGCGGCCACCGCTGCTGCTCACTGCTACCCTCACCTCCCCGGGGGTAGAACAAGGGGATGGGTCAATTGCAGAGAGTAATTCACCACCACACCTAGTGTGTGTGTGACTATCAGTGGTACTTTAACTTTAACTTTAACCACAGCGTCGTCGACACAATGTTGAAAAAACACTGCATAACTACATGATTTGTAAAGGAATACAGAGGAAGAACCCATTATAAATAATCACTAATTTTCCCATCCCCACCACCCCAAAAAAAACAATAGTTATTTTAGCTTAATCTCTTTCATTGTCGAGTCAAATTAGGTATTTTTGCCAAATCCTCTCCTCCATGCAACTTGCCGGCATTGGAACAAAATAAACCACGATGTGCAAATACCATATGGTTGAACAAATACTAAAAATATTATAAGTCATATTCAAATGCAATTATGTCTGTAAATAATGTAAATAAATATAGGCAGTAGTTCTATTCCCAACCTTGTTCCTTATGCCACAAAGGTATTTTTACTGAAGATACTATTTTCCATTTTCTACCGCTTATTCCCTTTCGGGGTCGCGGGGGGCGCTGGCGCCTATCTCAGCTACAATCGGGCGGAAGGCGGGGTACACCCTGGACAAGTCGCCACCTCATCGCAGGGCCAACACAGATAGACAGACAACGTTCACACTCACATTCACACACTAGGGCCAATTTAGTGTTGCCAATCAACCTATCCCCAGGTGCATGTGTTTGGAAGTGGGAGGAAGCCGGAGTACCCGGAGGGAACCCACACATTTACGGGGAGAACATGCAAACTCCACACAGAAAGATCCCGAGCCTGGATTTGAACCCAGGACTGCAGGACCTTCGTATTGTGAGGCAGACTCACTAACCCCTCTGCCACCGTGAAGCCAAGATACTATCTTAAAATAGTATTTTGAATTGGATGCATCTGTATTGCATTCCTTTTCATAGCCTTATTGCTATTATATAAAGTGTTATCTTTCAGAAGCCAGGGGAGTGAAAGAAGAAGTGGACATCAATAGAGGCTTCTCTTGATTGTCAAGAGGCGTTAATACATCCATCCACCTATTTCCTCACCTCCATTGCTGGTGCCAGTCTCAGCCATCTCAGAGACATCTGTAATGAGAAGCACACACATAAAAACATGTTATTGTAAGATGCAAATTAATGCCTTGCATGTGTTATGGTAATAATGTACACCTAATAGCCTCTCATGCCTGGAAATACAATGCTTTCCTTGAATTGCACTTAAAAAAAGAACAAAACATACTCGAGAGTGGAGAGCGATGCGTGCAAAATTAATTACAAAGTGACATCCCTGTAAGGCAGCCTGCAAAACCCCCCTTTGGTCCAATCCTCCCTCCGCATCCTCTATACGGCCCGTTATCTCTGTAGTCACACAACTCTTTCCTCTTTCCTCGCTCCCCGAGCAAACCCTCGCTGCTTTCCCCTTTTTTGCAGCAACAATCGGGCAAACAAAGCACACCATAAAAATACCTGCTCTCCACCGGCAGCCTGGTGGCGCAGCGGCGACGTGAAATACAACCGCTTAGCTATGTAAGGAAGAAAAGAAGCATCTTGCAGTCTGCAGTGGACGTCAAGTAATCTCCAAGAGGAAGGCTGCAGCCTGTGTGAATGAACGGTGTGCAATAGGATGCAGACTTCGGAGTAAACAATGACATAAAAGTAACGTGTCTGTTCTATCACCACATCTTTCTTTGTGTTGTTTGCTTGCTCTCAGTCGTCACCTGTCTTGCTTGTACCAGGTTGCATCATTGTTTGACATGCGGCGTTCCATTCTCTGGAAATCTCAACCTTTATTGCTACCAGAATATATCCTCCCCGAAACAGTCGGTAGTTTATCTGATGCAACAATCTGAAGTGAAGTTTTTAATCCCCGATAGTCCAACAGCAGGAAGGAAGAAGCAAAAACACTTTTTTGGTGTGTGTGTGTGTGTGTGTGTGTGTGTGATTTAGTTCCAAAGCACAAAACTACCCAGAGGGGATGTTAACAATCTACAAAGCAAGTTTAGTGCTGACGTTTAAGAAAGGCGGCGTCGTTGCTTAAAAAGAGGCCAAATGCAGAAGAAAATACAATAAGTGTCCATGCATCAATTGCAATTAGAGCCCTACATTGTTAGCATATGTACTTGTGACATAACATCGAAACAAAACACAAATAATTATTCAATCAAAAGTTTCTTAGGGCAGTGGTTCTCAACTTTTTTTCAGTGATGTACCCCCTGTGAACATTTTTTCAATTCAAGTACCCCCAATCAGAGCAAAGCATTATTGGTTGAAAAAAAAAAGATAAAGAAGTAAAATACAGCACTATGTCATCAGTTTCCGATTTATCTATTAAATTGTATAACAGCGCAAAAATATTGTTAATTTGTAGTGATCTTTCTTGAACTATTTGTAAAAAAAAAAGATCTAAAAATAGCTAAAAACTTGTCGAAAAATAAACAAGTGATTCAATTATAAATTAAGATTTCTACCCATATAGAAGTAATCATCAACTTAAAGTGCCCTCTTTGGGGATTGTAATAGAGATCCATCTGGATTCATGAACTTAATTCTAAACATTTCTTCACAAAAAAAGACATTTTTAATATCAATATTTATGGAACATGTCCACAAAATATCTAGCTGTCAACACTGAATGTTGCATTGTTGCATTTCTTTTCACAGTTTATGAACTTACATTCATATTTTATTAAAGTTGTATTCAATAAATTTATTTATAAAGGATTTTATGAATTGTTGCTATTTTTAGAATATTTTAAAAAAATCTCACGTACTCCTTGGCATACCTTCAAGTACCCCCAGGGGTACGCGTACCCCCATTTGAGAACCACTGGCTTAGGTTATCAATACTTTGGGGCATAACTTGATGTAACCAACATATTACACATCTCAAAACCAGTGAAGTTGGCTCGTTGTGTAAATCGTAAATAAAAAGAACATGCAATGATTTGAACATCATTTTCAACCAATATTCAATTTAATTTACTGCAAAGACAAGATTCTTCTAACGTTCGAACTGGAAAACTTTGTTATTTTTTGCAAATATTAGCTCATGTGTAATTTGATGCCTGCAACATGTTTAAAATAAGCTGGCATAAGTGGTAAAAAAGACTGAGAAAGTCGAGGAATGCTCATCAAACACTTATTTGAAACATTCCACAGGTGAACAGGCTAACTGGGAACAGGTGGGTGCCATGATTGGGTATAAGAGCAGTCATTCACAAAAAAAGATGGGGCGAGGGTGACCACTTTGTGAACAAATGCGTGAGCATATTGTCGAACAGTTTAAGAACCACATTTCTCAACCAGCTATTGCAAGGAATTTAGGGATTTCACCATCTGCGATCCGTAATATCATCAAAAGGTTCAGGGAATCTGGAGAAATCACTGCACGTAAGCGATGGTATTACGGACCTTCGATCCCTCAGGCAGTACTGCATCATCAAGCGACATGAGTGTGTAATGGATATCACCACATGAGCTCAGGAACACTTTACTGTCAGTAACTACAGTTGGTCGCTACATCTGTAAGTGCAAGTTAATAGCCAAAGTCAGTTATCACCAACACCCAGAAATGCCGGCAGCTTTGCTGGGCCTGAGCTCATGTAAGATGGACTGATGCAAAGTGGAAAAGTGTTCTGTGGTCTGACGAGTCCACATTTCCCTTTTTTTTGGAAACTGTGGACGTCATGTCTTCCGGACCAAAGAGGGAAAGAACCATCCAGACTTTTACAGGCGCAAAGTTCAAAAGCCAGCATCTGTGATGGTATGGGGGTGTATTAGTGCCCAAGGCATGGGTAACTTACACATCTGTGAACGCACCATTAATGCTGAAATGTACATACGGGTTCTGGAGCAACATATGTTGCCATCCAAGTGATGTTATCATGGACGCTCCTGCTTATTTCAGCAAGACATTGCCAAGCCACGTGTTACAACAGCGTGGCTTCATATTAAAACAGTGCGGGTACTAGACTGGCCTGTCTGTAGTCCAGACCTGTCTCCCATTGAAAATGTGTGGCGCAATATGAAGCGTAAAATACGACAACGGAGACCCGGACTGTTGAACAACTTAAGCTGTACATCAAGCAAGAATTGGAAATAATTCCCCCTGAAAAGCTACTCAGTTCCCAAACGTTTACTGAGTGTTTTTAAAAGGAAAGGCCATGTAACATGTTAAAGATAAATGTTGAATTTAGATGTATATGTTAAATACAAATGTTACGACTAAAATTTTAATATCGTTTAATATGAATACATTTGGGGCTTCACGGTGGCAGAGGGGTTAGTGCGTGTGCCTCACAATACGAAGGTCCTGCAGTCCTGGGTTCAAATCCAGGCTCGGGATCTTTCTGTGTGGAGTTTGCATGTTCTCCCCGTGAATGCGTGGGTTCCCTCCGGGTACTCCGGCTTCCTCCCACTTCCGAAGACATGCACCTGGGGATAGGTTGATTGGCAACACTAAATTGGCCCTAGTGTGTGAATGTGAGTGTGAATGTTGTCTGTCTATCTGTGTTGGCCCTGCGATGAGGTGGCGACTTGTCCAGGGTGTACACTGCCTTCCGCCTGATTGTAGCTGAGATAGGCGCCAGCGCCCCCCCCGACCCCAAAAGGGAATAAGCGGTAGAAAATGGAAAATGGAGGCCATGTAACACAGTGGTAAAAATGCCCCTCTGCCAACTTTTTTGCAATGTTTTGTTGCCATTAAAGTCTAAGTGAATGATTATTTGGCAACAAAATATGAAGTTTCTCAGTTTAAACATTAAATACATTGCCCTTGCAGTCTATTTAATTGAATATAAGTTGAAAAGGTTTTGCAAATTATTGTAGTCTGTTTTTATTTATGAATTACACAACGAGCCAACGAGGCTTCACGGTGGCAGAGGGGTTAGTGCGTCTGCCTCACAATACGAAGTTCCTGCAGTCCTGGGTTCAAATCCAGGCTCGGGATCTTTCTGTGTGGAGTTTGCATGTTCTCCCCGTGAATGCGTGGGTTCCCTCCGGGTACTCCGGCTTCCTCCCACTTCCAAAGACATGCACCTGGGGATAGGTTGATTGGCAACACTAAATTGGCCCTAGTGTGTGAATGTGAGTGTGAATGTTGTCTGTCTATCTGTGTTGGCCCTGCAATGAGGTGGCGACTTGTCCAGGGTGTACCCTGCCTTCCACCCGATTGTAGCTGAGATAGGCGCCAGCGCCCCCCGCGACCCCGAAAGGGAATAGGCGGTAGAAAATGGATGGATGGACAACGAGCCAACTTCACTGGTTTTGGGTTTTGTATAAAGCAGTGTCTTTCTACATTACCACAACCAGCCACAACAACACAGTTAAAGTCACCCCTTGCTACATTGCGGCTTCACTACATTGCAGATACAAAAAAAAGGAAAACTAGCATAATTTATTTATTTTTTGCTTGAATGAATTGGTGAATCAACTTTAATTTATGTCCATCCATCCATCCATCCATGTCTGCTTATCCAGGGTCAGGTCGAGGGGGCAGCGGCCTGAGCACAGAAGCCCAGACTTTCTTCTACCCAGCTTTCGCGCAGCTCTTCCCGGGGGATCCCAAGGCGTTCCCCTGCCAGCTGGGAGACACAGGCTCAATTTGAATATCCCTCCTCCGTCCTTGTTTTTGCGTGAACATGTCAATTAAGAGGAATTCGAATCGAATTATCCGTCAGGTACGGAGGAAGGGCAGAGGGCAAAGTGCCTCCCTCGAAGCAAAGTGAGCTCGCAGACCAACTTACACTATCTAGTGTGAGGAGAAAGATGCCCAGAAGCCCAGAGAAGCGTACAAATATAAGTAATAAGCAATCATTTATTTTCCTAAAAATCATACTGGTGGTTTAGTCACACTTCAAACCTTTGCTAATGCACCCAAATATTTGCTTCAAACACAAACACACAATGAAACAACATTTTACATACCGCAAGTTGATGTGGCAGCACTTGCATATTTCGCATGAAACCTTGTCTTTGCGACAGTCTTCTTTTTAGTAAACACAGGCAGAAAAAAATTTAAGAATAGCACAAACAAAACATTGCGTGCAACGGCATCTTGAAAGTAAACCAACAATTCAAGTCTCATCTGCCTTGCGTCACTGCTGGCAAACGCTGAGGGTTGATGATGTAAAGAGATGTTTACTTTGTCATAATAATAATAATAACTTGGATTTATATTGCGCTTTTCTAAACACTCAAAGTGCTCACAGAGAAGTAGGACTCAACATTCATTCACACCTGGTGGTGGTAAGCTACATCTGTAGCCACAGCTGCCCTGGGGTAGACTGACGGAAGCGTGGCTACCAGTTTGCGCCTACGGACCCTCCGGCCACCACCAATCATTCATTCATCATTCACTCACCAGTGTGAGCGGCACCTAGGGCAAAGGGTGAAGTGTCCTGCCCAAGGACACAACGGCAGCGATTTCTTGGATGTCAATAGGTGGAAAGCGAACCTGCAACCCTCAGGTTTCTGGCCGGTCGCTCTACCCACTACGCCAGGGGTGTCAAACTCAAATACATGGTGGGCCAAAATTTAAAACTGAACAAAGCTGTGGGCCAAGGTTGAACAAATTAACCTTTTAATAGGGACCCGAACAAGTTTTGCAATGAATATTGAACAAGCAAGGCTTATATAGGGCAGCACGGTAGTGTAGGGGTTAGTGAATCTGCCACACAATACGAAGGTCCTGAGTAATCCTGGGTTCAATCCCGGGCTCGGGATCTTTCTGTGTGGAGTTTGCATGTTCTCTCCGTGACTGCGCGGGTTCCCTCCGGGTACTCGGGCTTCCTCCCAGGGAACAGGCAGAGCTTTTATAACGTAATAGTGCAAAATCAACTTTCAAAAAACAAACGAAAAAACATCAGTGGTATATTAAATAAAATCTAATTAAAAACATTAAAAACCTATTTTCTATTTGCAGCCTTCTAAAGTAAATATCAACATTAACTTTTTCCAAAGGCTAATAAATTCAAAAATAAAATAAAAATGAGGTGGGCGGGGTTTGGTGGTAGCGGGGGGTGTATATTGTAGCGTTCCGGAAGAGTTAGTGCTGCAAGGGGTTCTGGGTATTTGTTCTGTTGTGTTTGTGTAGTGTTACGGTGCAGGTGTTCTCCCGAAATGTGTTTTGTCATTCTTGTTTGGTGTGGGTTCACAGTGCGGCGCATATTTGTAACAATGTTAAAGTTGTTTATATGCCCACCCTCAGTGTGACCTGTATGGCTGTTGACCAAGTATGCGTGGCATTCGCATATGATTGTGTGAAAGCCGCATATATTATGTGACTTGGCCAGCACACTGTTTATATGGAGGAAAAGAGGACGTGACGACATGTTGTAGAGGACGCTAAAGGCAGTGCCTTTAAGGTACGCTCCCAATATTGTTGCCCGGGTGGAAATCGGGAGAATGGTTGCCCAGGGAGATTTTCGGGAAGGGCACTAAACTTCGGGAGTCTCCCGGGAAAATCGGGAGGGTTGGCAAGTATACGTATTAGCGGTGAATGTGGTGTTACCGGTGGGCCAGCTCTAATGTTAATTTGATATTGCCTCAAGGGTCAAATGAAATTAAACGGCGGGCCAAATTTGGCCCGCGGGCCAGAGTTTGACACCCATGATTTAGACTGTTAAACAGAGGCATGATAGTCCGACCAAGTGTCAACTGTCACATGATTCACATGTGCATGCTTACCAAAGGGTGCTGCTGCTAAAGCAGATGGTGAGCCACGTGGATATCGCAACATGTGTGGGAAGAGATATTCTGTCATGTCTGCCTTATTAAACAGGCTAGCATAGGTTCGTAACACAATGCAGGATTCCAGATGCTCTTTCCCTCTACCTCCCCTCTTCTTTATACTTTAAACAAGCTGGAATAGCAGAATCTTTCTATAAAACCAATTAGCAACTGGAATAAAAGCAGTAATCTCATAATCTCAACGTGGCCCTGAGAATATACTGTTTCCAAGGTAACGTTTGTCTGAGTCATACAATAATTTGACTCCTGTGTGAGCTGACAGTGTAGAAGCCATCATTTAGGGGAGGATGTGTGTGCGTGCGGATTGTGGTAAACACATAAACAAGACGGGGGCAAGAGAAAAACAGTCTTCTGTCAAAGTTCTAGTGGAGGAGAGGCTCTGTCCACAGAGGGCTGATAAGAAAAACAGGAGACAGAATGGACACCCTCAGCAGGAAAGTAGACCCACTTACACTGGTGATTCGAAACACTGGGACCTTGGACCCCGAGGGGGACTTAAAAGTGTCTCCTTTTCTTCGCTATGGTATGTAAATCGCTGGTATGCTTGGTAAAAGAATTTGAGTTAATCTGTGGCTCTGCGAAACACAAACACAAAGGGACTCCACAAAAATGAGCAATAACAATTAGACGCTGGGTGAAAATATTCTACAATAGAAAATGAATCAGTAGCACGAGTGCTCTTATTTGCATATGTAAGACAAAGAAGAGGAAGGAGGAGGGTTGTGGCATTAGTCATACTCATATGCAGACAAGCAGAAAATTACATCCACCCCAACGTCCATTCATTTATTGGACAAGAGGTGGTAACAAGACATGCCAGCATAAGTGTACTGCATCACAACACTCAAGCATTGCAGTCTTTTAACTGGCCAACAACAGCAAGTTTAACAGTATACAGTGCAGCCTCCAGATATGAACCCATCACTGTACACACTTTTCGATTTATGAACCGCAGACTGAATACAAATATACTTCCGTGTATGGACCTTGTCTACGTATACCAATTTTTCATCCACCCATTGTGTGCCTGCAGTACAGCCATTGTGGGCGGGCTGATCCATCGCCAGTGCTCACTGCTCATTGTTTGTCTGGTCAGTGTTCAGTTCAGTTCAGTTCCAGTTTATTTCGAACATGCATAGGATACAATGTAATGCATTACAAAAATATGAGTTGTTTCATTACAGCACGTCCAAAAAAGAGTAGGAAGAAGCATAGTTTATTTAATCCTACACCTTTTCATACCATAGCAATTTTTATCCTATTTCCTTCTCCTCAGTAATTATGTATTTGTTCACTGTTCTGAACATCCATCCATCCATTTTCTACCGCTTATTCCCTTTCGGGGTCGCGGGGGGCGCTGGCGCCTATCTCAGCTACAATCGGGCGGAAGGCGGGGTACACATACATAATAAATACATAATATACCATAGCAATCAAACAAAATTAAATACATAAATAATAATTTTCTCAATAAAAAAAGTAAAAAAAAAAGGTTCAAGATGTTCATTAGAATTGTTGTTGTTTGTGAACATTTGTAGTTTGAACCGTCTCTTAAACTGAATCATATTGGTGCTTTTCTTTGGTTAATCCGTTCCATAATTTAATTCCACATACTAATATACTAAAGGTTTTAAGTGTTGTATGAGCATACAAATGTTATAAATTAGATTTTCCTCTCAGTTATATTCCTCCTCTTTTGTTGAGAAGAATCATTGTACATTCTTGGGTTGCAGGTTATAGTTTGCTTTATACATAATTTTAGCTGTTTGCAAATGCACCAAATGGTTGAATTTCAATAATTGTGATTCAATAAATAAAGGGTTTGTATGTTCTTTATTTCTAACATTATGTATTATTCAAATTTATCTTTTTTGTAACACATTTAGTGAATGAAGGGCACATTTGTAGTAGTTTCCCCATATTTCTACACAATAACTCAGATATGGTAACACTAGTGAGCAGTAGAGAATATGAAGTGATTTTTGGTCTTGAACGTGTTTTATTGTATTCATTATTGATATGTTTCTTGCTACTTCATGTCGTGTATTTTTTTACATGAGATTTCCAATTAATTTTATCATTTTACAATAATGTTGCAGGTTTTTGCTACTGTGCTCAGTTATATTGATTGATTGATTGATTGATTGATTGAAACTTTTATTAGTAGATTGCACAGTTCAGTACATATTCTGTACAATTGACCACTAAATGGTAACACCCGAATAAGTTTTTCAACTTGTTTATGTCGGGGTCCACGTAAATCAATTCATGGTATAACACACTAAGTTCTACTTGGTGTGTTTTTTTCCCAGCCTTTAAACATAATTTTTCCAATTTTGCTAGCTAAATGTAAGTTCAGAGAAAGCAATGGACAAGTGATGTGTGGTTTGAAACATTCATGAAGTATCCACAGCGTTGTCGACATACCCCCATTTCAATAGGAGGGGCCTTTTTCCACCAGAGGATCTTTAACATAAAGTTTACTTTTTACCTGGATAAATAAAATACCCCCCTGCGTTTCCAACAAAAACTACTGGTTTGTATAAAGTTCCACAGGAACTATTGTAGTTCCTAGTAGTTAGGTTGTACTTTGAAAAGTTGTTTAATAACTTTTGAGGGGCAAGCTGTGTTGTAAAATGCTGACTGGTTTAACACAATTGGGGCTTTTCGAAAACTTTGTATTTGAAATTTCAACCGACATTACAGTCTACGGGACAACTTTTATTTTCTTTCGTCTTTTGTGTATTTCTATTACAAACTACTTGATTAAGGAGAGAGAAAAGAACGATGAGAACTTTCGACTTGCAGGAACGTTTGTTGGGCATCTGTGAGCTGATGATGGCTGATTTGTGGAACTATCTTGCAGTGTTTTTTACTCAGCTGGAGTTTCTAAACTAGTATGGCATTTAATGCTTAATATTTAGAAGCTTCACTTTGATATGCGATGCTACAAGAAGCAGATTGACTCTTTTAAACTTATTCACAGAAGAATATAAAGTATTCAGCTGGACTTCAAAGCGGTGACTACAGTTGATCATTGGGACTCTGAAACCTTGTTTTATAAGAAAGAATATTTCGCTCAATCTGATGTGATTATGCTGCCATCATCAGCTAAACACTGACAATTATGTTGTATATTTTGTTATTTACAGCTAAAATGGATCATAAGGACTTATTCATTATTCATCATTTATTTAGGGGACCACTTCCCG
The DNA here is from genome assembly GCF_033978795.1 of Nerophis ophidion. Classification (NCBI taxonomy): domain Eukaryota; kingdom Metazoa; phylum Chordata; class Actinopteri; order Syngnathiformes; family Syngnathidae; genus Nerophis; species Nerophis ophidion. Next base: position 21,157,891 of record NC_084619.1, read on the forward strand.
ACTGTTGGATATTGTGGACAAAAGCCTGACTTCTAATGCAGAATTTGGTTCACGGTTTGTATATTATTGCTTTATATTTTATTTACTTACACTTCAACATCTGACCTAATATTGTCTGTTTATGTACATGGTATGAGTGTAGAAACATTCTGTACCTCTATGCCATACGTCATCAGCTTGATTTGTATAAACTACCCTAAACATTGAAATGCAGTGGGAACACAAAGTACACGGACCAACAGGAACCTATTGTTCCAGGAACTAAAAGGTTGTAGGAACCCAAGAATTCTGAAATTTGCATGGAAAAGGGCCTAGTGGGTTTTTGTAAAGGTGAGTAGTGTGTTCTCAACCTTTTTTTCTATTACAAATAGAGATGTACCAACTCTTAAGTTATTATGCTCCTTTTCTACTACACATACAGTGCCAACTGGATTACCCACATTTTGCTATTTAAAAAAATCAAACGGTACACCACAGTCTCTACTTTGTTGCAGTGTCCCATTTTTTTTATCATGACAGCCCTCTTGAATTAAACTTGTCTTTGTCGTCTTACGGCCACTACCAATCACAGGAGGCCCTCATTTATTGCATATTAGCATTTGCCCTTAACCATACTTGCCAACCCTCCCGGATTTTCCGGGAGACTCCCGAAATTCAGGGCCTCTCAAGAAAACCTCCTGGAAGAAATTTTCTCCCAAAAATCTCCTGAAATTCAGCCGCAGCTGGAGGCCACGCCCCCTCCAGCTCCGTGCGGACCTGAGTGGGGACAGCCTGTTTTCATGTCCGCTTTCTCACTATATAAATAGCTTGCCTGCCCAATCACGTTACAACAGCTACGGATTTGAATAAAAAACTGCACACACAAGGAGACAAAGCAGAAGAACAAGGAAGTTACAGCCATGGCGACGCCGTCTGTAATAGAGTGATTCTATGTTGTCTGTTGCGATCTCCTGGTGAATGTTGGCTATAGCGTTATGGGGTTGCTTTTTGATTGGCCAACGATTTACGTGGTGTTGGGCACCTGATGGCAAGTGTGGGAGTCTGTTCTGAAGCCCACAGGAAAGAGACATAGCTTCATCACCTCGCCTGGTTATTGACTCCAACCCAATATATTCCACAGTCGACGAGCAAAATGAAGAAATAAATGGCAGAACAAAGGTTACTCAAATACTGAGCGGTAAGTGTTGTTGTTTTGTTTTTTTTAGTAACTAGCAAGCACAGTACAGTTAGTAGAACAACTGTGTTTTTATTACTGTGTATTTGATAGGTACCGTCTGAAATTCAACTATTTATTTTATTTATATATATAATGAAATAAATATATATAGCTAGAATTCACTGAAAGTCAAGTATTTCATATATATATATATATATATATATAAATATATATATATATATATATATATATATATATATATGAAATACTCAAGTTGGTGAATTGTAGATGTAAATATATTCCTCCTCTTAGCCATGCCCCCGCCCAACCACACCCCCTACCACGCATCCCCCCATCCCAGACCACGACCCCCCACCCAACACCCCCCACCTCCTGAAATCAAAGGTCTCAAGGTTGGCAAGTATGCCCCTAACAGAGATGTGTAGTCATCATGTTACTGTGTATTGGATAAAACACTTTAGGCTACATACAGTAAGAAGGGAATTAATATGGCCCCATTTGTCACAGTACCTGACACATGAAACATGGCAAATTGTGTGTGTGTGTGTGGGGGGGGGAACGCTTCAGAGTTTTAAGTCTACATAACATAGACAACAGCGCACATACTACTTAGTATGGTAATTGATTGCTACTGTATTCACTCCAAGTAACAATGAGCACATGGCTACTTAATATGGTAATTTATTCACATGTGGATCGAGACTTCGGTTGAGAGAGAGAGACAGAGAGAGACAGAGAGAGAGAGAGAGAGAGAGAGAGAGAGAGAGAGGATGAGAATCACTGCGTGAGGCAGGTAACGTTAGCCAACAACTATTTGTTAATTACATTATTTTGATTTTGATTTGACTCACACTGTAACTCCTAGATGGATTTAAGAAAGTTATTCGCCCGCATCAGAGAACAAGCAGCAGGAATGAGAGATGTAAGTGAAGTCCTAGCTAGCTAGGCAACATCATTGTCTTAAGTTGATGCTAAGTTAGCTAACCTTATTCCTTGTATCAAGACAAACATTAATTTGCTGTACGAGCTGTCGGGGGAATTTCCAATCAACATGAAACATCATGTTGGTTATTGTCTGCTGGTTCTGCATCAATGATGATTTGGAGTAAGCATGTGTGAGTTGAGTGCTTCTCAAATGGTTTATCTTCAGGAAGAAAAACATTTTTCCATATCATCAAGTCGTGAGCCAAATTTTTAAATCATTCAAGTTTATTTCACAGAAAAATAGCACAGTAGACTTGTCTTGTTAATCGGTGTGACTTTGACTAAAATAATCTTGTTTTGTCACCAGAAAAATGGCTACAGCTAAAGCATCTGGTTTTGTTTACAGAAAAAATAGTAACATTTCTGTATTTGTTTTCAGAAAGATGGCTGAAAATATCGGGTTTTGTTGCCCCATTTAGATTTAAAAAATATATATATTTCCATGTCTGTCCTGAGTCCTCCTCAAACTTGTTAGTCGGTTTGCCTTTTGCTAAAATACTCACTAATTGTCACAAGAAAAATGGCAATAAATATATGGTTTTGTTGCCACAATTAGATTTTTTTCTCCCTAAACTTTTTTTTTTTATGCACACATCTGACTGTGACTCACTGAAAATGACACACAATCCAATTTTATGTCACGACCCCCCAGTTGGGAACCACTGTTCAACTGTATAACAGTTACTGTAATATTTCCATGTCCGTCCAGAGTGATTGACCACTTTGCAAAAATGAAAACGAGACGTTACAGTTTACTTCTCAGAAAATGATTCCCTGAACAGACACACAACAGTTGTTCATTTATTCTACTACTGTGGCTTTATTGTTTTGTGTATATTTTATAGTTTTGTGTATCTGAAATAGGATTCGCCACATTGCCATAAATGGAAATAAAATAAAATAAAAGAACCCAGAGATGTAGGGGTGCTTTATTTTTTGTTTTACTTTTGTAGATGTTACATTTGCAGACGATTACTGCAATATACGTATATTTCAAAAAGATTCATTGCTCTTCCTTTTTGCTTTTACCAGTAGCAGTTTAGAAGTCTGGAGTAAAAAAGTGCACAAGTAGGTCAAATGCATTAGTTAATTTCAGGTGGTTAATCAAAGATCCATACAACATTATCTGATATGATTTCATAGTTTAAAGCACTATTTATGTATTTTTTATGATAAATAAGTGCTAAAAATGTTTTTGCTTGCGCGTTTTGCAAGCTCACATGAATTATTTGTGCCCCAGGTGTGCCCCAGTACAGTATTAGGTCTAGTGACGCCCCTGGTACCCACTCAACGTCTTATTATGCTCTTCCTCGTTTGATTTCAATTGGCATACGAAATTACCTCCTTCAAATCATGTATGCTTCATTATAAAACTACACAACTGAAATAAAAAAGTATAGTGCAAGACATTCACAATAAATTATTTCCCTTGACAAGTCAGAAAGTGGCAAGGCCACGAGTTGCTAAGCAGAATTCCAGAGCTCAATCATGACTGCAACCAAGGCAATGAAACAAACAATTCAAATAATTGAATAGGCAGTCATACCAATGAGGTTTGTGGAACGAAGCTTGAACAGGAAGTTTGAAAAGATTAGCAATTTAATCTCATGAAGCTTATGAAATATTAATTTTGGAATGCTGTATACAATATACAGTTCATACCCATCTGCAGGATCTGTTAGACTACTGTCCTGCCTCAAATATTCAGAGTAGCCACTGTTCTTGTCATTCTGCCCTCGTCAGCCCACAGTTGCCAACAAAGCAGTGTGGGAACCTTCTCAGCTTAATGTTGTAGACATTAAAGGCCTACTGAAATGAGATTTTCTTATTTAACGGGGATAGCAGGTCCATTCTATGTGTCATACTTGATCATTTTGCGATATTGCCATATTTTAGCTGAAAGGATTTAGTAGAGAACATCCACGATAAAGTTAGCAACTTTTAGTCACTAACAGAAAAGCTCTGTCTTTACCGTAAGTCGCAGACGATGACGTCACATGTTGATGGCTCCTCACATCCTCACATTCTTTTTAATGGGAGCCTCCAGCAGCAAGAGCTATTCGGACCGAGAAAATGACAATATCCCCATTAATTTGAGCGAGGATGAAAGATTTGTGATTGAGGATATTGATAGCGACGGACTAGAAAAAAAATAAAATAATAAAAAGGTAAAAAAAATAAAAACGCGATCGCATTGGGACGGATTCAGATGTTTTTAGACACATTTACCAGGATAATTCTGGGAAATCCCTTATTTTTCTATTGTGTTGCTAGTGTTTTAGTGAGTTTAATAGTACCTGATAGTCGGAAGGGTGTATCCACAGGTGTCTTGAGGCCAGCATTATGGACGGCACAAGCTCAGCCGATCTCCGGTAAGTGGCGACTTTTTACCACAATTTTCTCACCGAAAACTGCTGGTTGACATTTGGTCGGGATCCATCTTCGCTTGACCGCTCTGATCCATAGTAAAGCTTCACCTCCGGGAATTTTAAACAAGGAATCACTGTGTGTTTGTGTGGCTAAAAGCTAAAGCTTCCCAACTCCCATCTTTCTACTTTGACTTCTCCATTATTATTTGAACAAATTGCAAAGGATTCAGCAACACAGATGTCCAAAATACTGTGTAATTATGCCGTTAAAGCAGATGACTTTTAGCTGTGTGTGTGCGCAGCGCTAATATTTCCGAACAGTCCGTGACGTCACGCGTATACGCCATCATTCCGCGAGGTTTTCAACAAGAAACTCCCGGGAAATTTAAAATTGCAATTTAGTAAACTAAAAAGGCCGTATTGGCATGTGTTGCAATGTTAATATTTCATCATTGATATATAAACTATCAGACTGCATGGTCGGTAGTAGTGGGTTTCAGTAGGCCTTTAACACTATTTTTATTTTGTTGCAAAGCAACATCACTTTTTGTTATCTGGAATTCCTTCACTCTTCAGAAGAAGTAAGGTAAAAATTTAAGTTGGGGTGTCGGTATAGGGAATCTCTATTCTTTGGATGTCGAAACTAGTTGTCTCACCATCTCAACGAAGGACAGACCATTTCTTCAACTTCAAGCACCAGAAGCTGAATACATCACTCTTGAAATTCAATTATTGCCTAAACCGATTTAAATGTTGCATTTTTTTAAGCTGATTGGTGAAGATCTTGACGTTTTGCAGCTGTAATGGAGCGAATAGAAGCTGACTACTGGCCCAACAGAATCTCTTTTTTAAACAATAAGAGAGAGAAAACGTCAGGGTCAGTACCCCAGTGTTTTTGCATCGCTCTCAATGGCTGAGAAAATAATTAATTTTCAAATGCAAAGCAGGTGGTCTTTGAGGGACTTGGTGCCGGCCATGTATATTAAACAAGCATTAAAGAACCCCTCATTAAACTTGGCATGGACTAATAGCCAAGGGCCCGATATGTCCAATGCAAAGATAATTAAAAACATCTCCCCACTTAGGCTAAACAAGAAATGGTGGGCCTCAACAGGTGCCCAACAAAAAGAAGTAATGAGCTCATAAATGTGGAAAGAAGCCCATTTTCATATGTTAATGTTAAGTTTGTTGTAGAAGCTTGTGCAAATAGCTCAGTTACTCTCAAAACAAGAGGGAGGGAAATAGTTTGTGTCTAAAGGGGGGTAAGTGTTTCATAGCTGGAGTTTTCTTTGCAGCGAGAAGGAACACTGTCTAACAATCCGAGCCAATTAAGGAGCACTGAGCTGTGACCTGCGGGCTCTGGAGATGAAAACCCGCCTGCTTTGTAAACTCTCTGGTCTCCCCTCGTCTCAACTGCTTTGCCTTGGAAGCCAAGAGTCTTCATTGATATTCCGTCTTTCTTCTCCCCGAAGAAAGGCCAAGGCGTTGTGGTCACTAAGAAGCATTCTGCTCCCTCCTGGTATGAGTACGTTTGCGGTAGTGGCTGTGCTGTTGTGGCTCCGAGTGGGGGTGAGGGGTCCACTCAACAGACTGAAAAGGCCCGAGCTAAGTACAAGGGCTTGGACCATGCATGGCAGGATGAGAGAATGTTGCAAAGGAGTGAAACAGGCAGGACAGGACAGGAGAGGACACCATTTGATTTGGGTGGCAGAAGAAAAAAAACATACTGTACGCCAGCAAAGATAAAGGGAAAAATTACCATGGATGAAACTTTGACTACCGTATTTCCTTGAATTGCTGCCGAGGCGCTAATTATTTTAAAACATCTTGTCACTCTGGCACTTACCAAAGGCATGCAGTAAAAAAAATAAGTGTGATGTAAGCTTGGACCTTAAATTCTACTGAATAGCTTTTAATCTTCTTCCCTTTGTGCGATTTCAAAGTACAAGTATTGAAATCAGCCTCCTCCATTTTGAAAATGATGACAGGGGAAGTGTCACTTGTGATGTCACGAGTTTGACCAGGCGGTAATACCAAGCATGCGCTAATTATTTCGCGAAGCGATTTTGACCCGGCAGTAATTCAAGCCAGGCGCATACTATATGCCCTGCGGCAATTCAAGGAAATACGGTAGATCGGGGGTCGGCAACCCGCGGCTCTGGAGCCGCATGCGGCTCTTTAGCGCCGCCCTAGTGGCTCTTTGGAGCTTTTTCAAAAATATATAAAAATGGAATAAGATGAGGGGGAAAAAAAACATATTTTTTGTTTAAATATGTTTTCTGGAGGAGAACAAACACAAAGCATCCTAATTGTTATAAAGCACACTGTTTGTATTAAACATGCTTCATTGATTGGAGTATTTGGCGAGCGCCGTTTTGTCCTACTAATTTTAGGACAAATTCACCGAAGTTTGTTTACATGTATAACTTTCTCCGACTTTCTAAGACGTGTTTTATGCCACTTCTCATTTTGTTCACCTAACTTTTAACGTTGTGCACGAATGCACAAAGGTGAGTTTTGTTGATGTTATTGACTTATGTGGAGTGCTAATCAGACATATTTGGTCACTGCATGACTCCAAGCTAATCGATGCTAACATGCTATTTAGGCTTGCTGTATGTACATATTGCATCATTATGTTTCATTTGTAGCTATATTTGAGCTCATTTAGTTTCATTTAAGTCCTCATAATTACATTTATAACTCATGACACACTATCTGTATGTAATATGATAAACAAATGATAAATGGGTTGTACTTGTATAGCGCTTTTCTACCTTCAAGGTACTCAAAGCGCTTTGACACTACTTCCACATTTACCCATTCACATACACATTCACACACTGATGGAGGGAGCTGCCATGCAAGGCGCCAACCAGCACCCATCAGGAGCAAGGGTGAAGTGTCTTGCTCAGGACACAACGGACGTGACGAGGTTGGTTCTAGGTGGGATTTGAACCAGTGACCCTCGGGTTGCGTTCGGCCACTCTCCCACTGCACCACGCCGTCCCTGTATAGCTTTTATTTTTTTGCGGCTCCAGACGGATTTGTTTTTGTATTTTTGGTCCAATATGGCTCTTTCAACATTTTGGGTAGCCGACCCCTGGACTAGATGAAGTAAAGTCAGTAGAGAGTCTCTGCTGGTTTTGTTATTCTCTCCTTCTAGTCATTTTTTATCCGCTGTGCAAAACAGTGAGCGACAACAATAGTAGTTTGTCAAAAGACACACAAAGAAAAAGTGAACGAGAGTTACGCAGAGATGAGAAAGCGTAAGTGAATACCTGACCGAGCGAAGCACTAAAAGAAATAAATGACACAAAAATAGACAAAGAAGAGGAAAAAAAATTGCAAAAGAGACCTCCCTCTGTGTGACCTACATACCTGCTGTCAGTGGTGGCCTGCTACGCTCTCATCACTTGCTGAATAACTTTACATAATCTCTCCACGCACCGAGCTGAACGCTTGTGTCTTCCATCCTGATTGTGGTTTACTATTTCAAATCCAGGGACAATCTGGGGAATGTTTGATTCGACAAGGTGATGTAAAACCTGGGTTACAATAATTGGACAGACCGCAGAAATGAATGTGTAGGCAGGGCGTGTTTGTATGTCTGACAAGAGGAGTTCATTTGCAGTTAGGAAAAGGATGGTTTTTCACAAGAGTTCATGCGATGAAGCGGTCACCAGTCAGTGTAATCAAAGTGCCTATATTGACTGCAGTAAAAAACAGGAGCACTTGCAGAGTGGTGTCCATCAGCAAAAGGTCAGCCATATCGGGCAGACGTATTGGCAGACCTCAAGAGAGCCATGCACTCAACGGTCGTAATATTAAAACCACAAATAGTGAACAACATCGACTATCTTGTTACAATGGCAGCTGTCAGCAAACATAATATTACAGATTTACATTTCACATTTGATGTGCGTGAAGCACTCCACATAAGCCGATCCTCTAAGATTACTTGACCATGGTACTCCGGCTGCAGCAGGCAGCTGCTTTCCATCAGCAATCTACACACCTGTCGCAGATGAGCTTCCAGGCCTGCTTAAGCCAGTGCAAACCTGCGTTCTGGGCTAGAACGTGGCGACCTGTTCAGAACAGTAGGCTGACTCATCTAGCTCTATGCACCCTCTGTCTCTCTGTGTGTTGTCTCCCCCTCCCTGTTCATTTGTCTCGTGTCCCCTTGTCGACTTCCAGCAGCATTCCTTCATTCTCGCATCACGAGAAGTGTGTCTCGTCTCCCTGTATTCCCTTTAGTTCCTTAGCTCCCTTGTGGTTTTCGACCTCCCACCTGGATACAGACTTTTGACGGCTCGCTATTGCCCTCGACCTCCTGCCTGTCTCTGGACCTTCGAGCGTGCCTTGCCCCTCTTGGACTTGCGCCTCTCGCTCAACACTCCTGTTAACACTCCTCAGCTAATCGCTACACATAGTCACACCATACACATTTAGGATTAGTTTACACACTTCATTTCTTGTTATATATAAATTATGAATAAATAAATGGGTTGTACTTGTATAGCGCCTTTCTACCTTCAAGGTACTCAAAGCGCTTTGACACTACTTCCACATTTACCCATTCACACACATTCACACACTGATGGAGGGAGCTGCCATTTAAGGCGCTATAACTAGCACCCATCAGGAGCAAGGGTGAAGTGTCTTGCTCATGATACAACGGACGTGACAAGGTTGGTATTAGGTGGGGATTGAACCAGGAACCCTCGGGTTGTGCACGGCCACTCTTCCACTGCGCCCAACGACATCCCATTTTCTTCCCCTGTACCGTAATACGTATTGTTCACACGGTAGATCTACTGCACAACTAAAGCGCCCATAGCGTTGTCGTACTTAACATTGGTCTAGAACAGACCTGGGGTAATTAAGGCCCGGGGCCACATGCGGCCCGTTAAGTTTTTCAATCTGGCCCGCCGCACATTCCCAAACAGTTTTTTTAGATCCTTAAGATGGAAACTTTAGTTGCCATTATGGGCAATGATTTTTCAAATGACCGTAAATTTGGAACTATACAAAGTCTTTCAATGGTTGGAATCTGCGCTTTTGGATGATATACTAGTTACTTAGTTAGGGAAAACTTATCAAGGAGCTCTTTGTATTATTAGGTCCGACTTCCGCTTGGGATGGTTTCCTGCTGGCTCCGCTGTGAACGGGACTCTCGCTGCTGTGTTGGATCCGCTTTGGACTGGACTCTCGTGACTGTGTTGGATCCATTATGGATTGAACTTTCACAGTATCATGTTAGACATCCATTGCTTTCCTCCTCTCCAAGGTTCTCATAGTCATCATTGTCACCGACGTCCCACTGGGTCATTATTGTCACCGATGTCCCACTGGGTGTGAGTTTTCCTTGCCCTTATGTGGGCCTACCGAGGATGTCGTTGTGGTTTGTGCAGCCCTTTGAGACACTAGTGATTTAGGGCTATATAAGTAAACATTGATTGATTGATTGATTGATTGTATTGTACCATATGTCCCGGCAAGAAATCTGCATTCAAAGGACACCGGCTTATTAGTGATTCCCAGAGCCCAAAAATAGTCTGCGGGCTATAGAGCGATTTCCATTCGGGCTCCAGTACTCTGGAATGCCTTCCCGGTAACAGTTTGAGATGCTACCTCAGTAGAAGCATTTAAGTATCATCTTAAAACTCATTTGTATACTCTAGCCTTGAAATAGACCCCCATTTTAGACCAGTTTATCTGCCGTTTCTTTTCTTTTTCTCCTCTGTTCCCCTGCCCACATATGCGGTCCTCTCCAAGGTTTCTCATAGTCATCATTGTCACTGTCACCGACGTCCCACTGGGGTGAGTTTTCCTTGCCCTTATGTGGGCTCTACCGAGGACGTCGTTTTGGTTTGTGCAGCACTTTGAGACACTAGTGATTTAGGGCTATATATACAAACATTGATTCATTGATACTATGTTAATGTAATTAGTTACTTTGGTAATGTAAGTCACAGCGGCTCAGACCAGGCACAAAGCAGTGTGGGTGGGGAGCGTTTCCACAGAGTGTTTCCAGAGCCTGATATGTGTCAGGGACAGACGAGGAAGGAGATTTTTTACACAAAAGTTCTAAAGCTTAGTGATATATCAGATAATAGGTGTTTTTTTCCCCTCGTTTTTTCACGTTAATATTTTGCTGTGTTTGTTAAACTTTGTTGCGTTTCGCATGATTGTAAAATATGTCAATCGACGTTCATTTGTTGTCAATATTCAGTGTTTTATTGTTCATTGTTAATATTGTAAATCCCACATTCTTTATTTTCATGAACATTCTGGGTGTCTCATTCAGTAAAAAAATGTAAAATTCCATTTTGTTTTGTAAGGCGGTCCGTCATAACGTTTTTACCATTTCGATTGATTGATTGAAACCTTTATTAGTAGATTGCACAGTACAGTACATATTCCGTACAATCGATCACTAAATGGTAACACCCCAATAAGTTTGTCAACTTGTTTAAGTCGGGGTCCACCACCCCCCACCTCCCGAAATCGGAGGTCTCAAGGTTGGCAAGTATGTACTGGGCGCAAAAACAGCAAGAAAGGTCGACACAACTCGGTCGGGAAAAACACAGTCAATTGCCGTTGTACATAATGTACAGGATACGAGTGTAACCACTACTCTCTCTAATTATGAACTAAATAGTGAGTTTACTATGCTGTTGTTATCTCGTGATGCAGCTGTCGATGTAATGTCATGATGCAGCGATCAATATTAACCCTGGACCCCTCTATCCAGGGATCACCCTAAAAAGCTGTGAACAATGAATAAGCATTCCTCTGAAAAAAATGGCCTGTTTAGGACTTGTTTGAAGTTGTCAGTTTTTGCTGCAAACTTTATAAAAATAATTATAATAATAATTTGTAATATATACGCATTTTTCTAATTGAGACTATCATTTTGATTGTTGAAAACAATTAAACTGTAACCCACATCAGCAGGATAGCTTTTCAATGAAAAGCCATTGATTTACTCAAAACAAGGAAACTGATATATCTGTTTTTGCATCTCAACTCTTCAACTTTTACCCTGTCAGTGTGTGTGTGTCTGTCAGTCTGGGTTATGGCATAGTTGCACATGCGTCATTTGCCAGAAAAGCAAGCCCAAATAAGCAACCGCACGTTCATACACAAGCCCAAACAACACGGCCCACCACTAATGAACTTTACAAGCGAATTCAGCAAAAAAAGTTGCTTATGATAAGCTGACTTGTCAACGCCGCTACTGCTTGCAGCCAGGAACTCTGGGGAACACTGATAACTCAACTTACAGCGACAGCGGATGGAAATAATTGCGTAGAGAGAGACATACCACGGCTTGGAGGCCAAACTTGCCATTCGATTGACATTTTTTTTTAGTCCATTTCTGCTCTCAATTTAATCCTGTGACTCAACATCAGCTGGAACACTGTTGCTTTTACACCCTTAAAAATCATGCCCACAGTGACGCTGCGGACATGATTTTGCTGAAACACGCAAGAGTGGACACTTGATTTTACGACACACTTCACTTCCGTTGGACGTAGACTAGGTGTAACTTAGGCTTCATTTACACTGCACACCAAATTGGACTTTTTTGCCCTCAAGTGACGCAGATTGGATTTTTTTCCCAGGTAAACGCTCCAAAGTGCTTTAAATCTGATCTTTTGGCATTCGACTCAGGCAACATACGAAGGTAGTCCTGAATCCGACTGGAATCTGATTATTTCAAATTTGACTTAATTCCAAACGCAATACGACCTGAATGTGATTTTTTTTCGTCAGCTTTGGCTGAGCTATGTCATTCGTGAGTTTTAGAAAAATTATGTGTGAATTATCAAAAAACTTTCCGCTCTCTGAGTTTCCATTGAGCAGATGAGACCTTCCAAACAAGGTCTTGGAAGATTCCGCTGTGTACGTTGGAATGACACGGGAGGGGTTATCCATTGTCCTCAAAGACCTGACAAAGCTGAATCCAGGACGAGCCCAAGCCCGAGGCATCATCTTCTTTTGTCTTCAATGTGAACGACAACAATGACTGTTTACATACACCCCATTTCTGTTTTGACATGTGTTGTTGAGTAAAAATTGAATATCTAAATAAAAGAGGAAACGTAAACCCTTTTCATCAGAGCTTGGTGAAGAAACTGTACAGACAGTACAGGGGCAATGTCGCTCCTCAAGATTGAGTCCAAATTTAAGTCTGTCTCTATTTGATTTGTCTTGTTTAATAGATGTCATCAGTGTTTGAACCTGACAGTGAGCACCAGAAAGACGTAGTGACGAGTGGAAATGGATATTCTCTCACAAGAT
>NC_084619.1:21175730-21208230 GCF_033978795.1 Nerophis ophidion
GGACTGTTAGGAAATATTGGCGCTGCGCACACACACAGTCAAAAGTCGTCTGCTTTAACCGCATAATTACACAGTATTTTGGACATCTGTGTTGCTGAATCTTTTGCAATTTGTTCAATTAATAATGGAGAGGTCAAGAAAGATGGAGTTGGGAATCTTTAGCTTTTAACCACACAAACACACGGTGATTCCTTGTTTAAAATTCCCCGGAGGTGAAACTTTACTATGGATCAGAGCGGTCCAGCGAACATGGATAACGGCCGAATGTAAACCAGCAGTTTTCGGTGTGAAAATGTGTGGTAAAAAGTTGCCACTTACCGGAGATCAGCTGAGCTTGTGCCGTCCTTACAGCTGCCGTCGACTTTCATCAGACACTGGCCTCAAGACACCCGTGGATACACCCTTCCGACTATCAGGTACTATTAAACTCACTAAAACACTAGCAACACAATAGAAAGATAAGGGATTTCCCAGAATTATCCTACTAAATGTGTCTAAAAACATCTGAATCTGTCCCAATGCAATTGTTTTTTTTTTTTTTCTAGTCCGTCGCTATCATTATTCTCAAACACAAATCTTTCATCCTCGCTCAAATTAATGGGGAAATTGTCGTTTTCTCGGTCCGAATAGCTCTTTTTGTTGAAGGCTCCCATTAAAAACAATGTGAGGATGTGAGGAGCCATCAACAGGTGACATCATCGACTGCGACTTCCGGTAAAGGCAAGGCTTTTCTGTTAGCGACCAAAAGTTGCGAACTTTATCGTCGATGTTCTCTACCTAATCCTTTCAGCAAAAATATGGCAATATCGCGAAATGATCAAGTAGGACACATACAATGGACCTGCTATCCCTGTTTAAATAAGAAAATCTCAATTCAGTAGGCCTTTAACCTAGTAGAAGGACACAGAAATCCACAATCCAAGAGATTGGATTTATGGCTCTTGAAGGGAGACAGATCTTGAGGAACTGGTGCTTTCACAGACAACAATAAAAAGACTGCCTCATTTTTAAATGATTGCTTTTCAGAAATAACTTGTTTTATTAATCAAGAGTACAATCACAGGTAGCAGTATATTGGGGCCTTTACTGTTCCTAATATATGTAAACGACATGTCATCAGCATGCGACTGGGAATTGTTCCTGTTTGCGGATGACTCGGACCTGCTGGTATCCGGCAAGGACAAGTCACAGTGTGGGAAAAAATCCTCAGTGGCGAACTCTGTAGAATTTGCACCTGGCTCACTGACAACAAGCTATCCATACACTTAGGTAAAACGGAATCCATCCTATTTGGGTCCCAAATCAACCTTAAGAAAGTCAGTGACTTCACTATTAAAGTGGGTGACATTGTTATCACCAGGAAAGATGAGATCACCTACCTAGGTTCCATTCTAGAGGCTAATTTTCCTGTGATAAAATGGCAACCAAGGTAATCAAAAAGGTCAACCAACGAACAAGACTTCTCTACAGAATCTCCTCTCCGGTCAACAAAATCACTATGAAGATTCTTGCTGGAAGTCTCATTCAACCCTTTTTTAATTACGCATGTACCTTCTGGTACCCCAGCACCTCCAAAACCCTGAAATATAGACTCCAAACATCCCAGAACAAGCTAGTCAGGTTACTTCGAGACCGTCACCCCAGATCACACATCACTCCTACTTACTTCTCTTAAGTGGGCTGGCTCAGGGTGGAGGACAGAATAAAACAACTTGCACTGAGCCTAGGCTATAAAATTCGCTACACCTCCCTGATACCAAAGTACATGTCAAACTACTTTCATAACGTAAATGACCACCATTACCACAACACCTAACAAAGGTTTTAACTCATTCTCCTTCTATGCCACATCAATATGGAATGCACTCCCAACAGGTGTAAAAGAAAGTGCATCTCTGTCCTCGTTTGAAACCGCACTAAAAGAACATCTCCAGTCAACTACAACCCTAGCCTAACGCCCTCCCCCCACCACATCCCACCTCCCCGGATTGTAAATAATCAAATGTAAATTGTTACGTCTGGGACGCATTTTAAATGCACGAGTTGTCGGACAAGGCTGGATTGCAGGTAGGCGCTTGAATAATATATAAAATGACTAAAGAACACTGACAAAAGACAAAGGAATGGCGTGCCTACGCACGGGAAGCTAAATGCTAATAGTTAGCAAACATAGAGTTCAAAGTCCCATAGAGACGACGTACGGAGCGCACGTGAAGCTAAGACGTGACTTAGCCAGGTAAATACAAAAGCAGAATACCAAACGTAACTGTTACGAGTAGCAAACAAAACATCCAGCCAGAACTAAGGTAGCAGGCCGGATTAAATACTAAAACAATAATCATAAACAGGTGTGTGTCAGAAAGTCTGGGCAGGTGGAGCAAATGAAGTCGTCATGGTGATAAATACAAACAAGGAAGTGCTCAAACGAAGGAATCGGAAGAGTCCAAAAATAATCAAAAGACACAAAAGGACTCAAAACACAGACTAAAGATGTGATCCAGGAACCGGATCACAACAGTAAATAATCAAATGTACTTGTTTTTATGCTTTTTGAGTTCACTATGTTCACTGCTCGCTGTACTTATCCTACGAAGTCAGACCTACACTGTTACTATGTCCATTTCTCAGATGATATAATTGTTGAGGACTGAGGTGCTGATAGCAACCCAATCTTACCCCCCCCCCCCCCCAACCCCCTCCACATCCCACCCCCTGGATTGTGAATAATGTCAATAATTCAATGTATAAACTCTTATGATTAATTTTTGTGATGAACGTTTCATGCTGATAGTATATATTTGTACCATGACGTGGACCCCGACTTAAACAAGTTGAAAAACTTATTCGGGTGTTACCATTTAGTGGTCAAATTTAGGGTATATGTACTGTCCTGTGCAACCTACTAATAAAAGTTTCAATCAATCACTCAAAGCAGTATACGCTTTGGACCAGAATACTTCAAACCTATCACAAAAAAGTAAGAGTTGTATAAATTATTGGAAACTCAAGACACCATGACATTATGTCCTTGACAAGTCCATGTAAACTTTTGGTCATGATTGTACAACAAATCAGACATACATACATACTGTATGTCTAGGATTAGCAGGTTTTGACGTATAGTATTTTAAAACTACTGGGCTAACATGAGTCATCTTATCTGTTCTAAAGTTCGGCACACTTCCCCTCCTTTGATTTGATATGATTAGTGCAATGTTGTCTGTCTATCTGTGTTGGCCCTGCGATGAGGTGGCGACTTGTCCAGGGTGTACCCCGCCTTCCGCCCGATTGTAGCTGAGATAGGCGCCAGCGCCCCCCGCGACCCCGTAAGGGACAAGCGGTAGAAAATGGATGGATGGATAGTGCACACACACATGCATGTGTGCGACTAGAAAGACTGTAATACAAATGCAGTTTGGTCTTGTTGATACTGTGATATTTACTGGATAGTTCACATTTGAAGTGTCAATTTATTACTCTTGAGTATTATATCAGTACGGATTTGATTCTAACTTTGTATTCTTTGCCTGTATTTCCAATGTCATATAATCGGTGTCATATTTTCATATTTCGAACTGAGAGTGGAGGACGCAAACAGACTGGACAAGCTGGTAAGGAAGGACAGTAACGTGGTGGGAGTGGAGCTGGACTCTCTGGCGGTGGTGTCAGAGTGGAGAAGTCTAACAAAGCTCCTAGCCATTATGGACAACACCTCCCACCCACGACACTCGGACTTGGCGGAGAGAATGAGCATGTTCAGTGGAAGGCTAAGGTTCCCAAAATGCAACACGGAATGACACATGAAGTCCTTCATACTGACGGCCATCAGACTGTTTAACGCATATGTTCCTGTTTGAGTGTACTTGAATGTACAAACCCCATTTCCATATGAGTTGGGAAATTGTGTTAAATGTAAATATAAACGGAATACAATGACTTGCAAATCATTTTCAACCCATATTCAGTTGAATATGCCACAAAGACAACATATTGGATGTTCAAACTGATAAACTTTTTTTCTTATTGTTGCAAATAATCATTAATTTTAGAATTTGATGCCAGCAACACGTGACAAAGAAGTTGGTAAAGGTGGCAATAAATACTGATAAAGTTGAGAAATGCTCATCAAACACTTATTTGGAACATCCCACAGGTGTGCAGGCTAATTGGGAACAGGTGGGTGCCATGATTGGGTATAAAAGCAGCTTCCATCAAATGCTAAGTGATTCACAAACAAGGATGGGGCGAACTGTCGTATTTTACGCTTCAGAATGCGCCACACATTTTCGATGGGGGACAGGTCTGGACTGCAGGCGGGCCAGGAAAGTACCCGCACTCTTCTACTACTAAATTACGCTGTTGTAACACATGGCTTGGCATTGTTTTGCTGAAATGAGCAGGGGCGTCCATGATTACGTTGCTTGGATGACAACATATGGTACTCCAAAACCTGTATGGACCATTCAGCATTAATGGTGCCTTCACAGAGGTGTAAGTTACCCATGCCTTGGGCACCAATACACCCCCATACCATCACTGATGCTGGCTTTTGAACTTTGCACCTATAACCATCTTAATGGTTATTTTCCTCTTTGTTCTGGAGGACACCACGTCCTCTGTTTCCAAATATAATTTAAAATGTGGACTCATCAGACCACAGAACACCTTTCCATTTTGTATCAGTCCATCTTAGGTGAGCTCGGGCCGCGCCAAGCTGGCGGCATTTTAGGATTTTGTTGATAAATGGGTTTGGCCTTGCAAAGCAGAGTTTTAACTTGCACTTACAGATGTAGCGACCAACTGTAGTTACTGACAGTGGTTTTATGAAGTGTTCCTGAGCCCATGTGGTGATAACCTTTACACACTGATGTCGGTTTTTGATGCAGTACCGCCTGAGGGATCAAAAGTCCGTAATATCATCGCTTACGTGCAGTGATTTCTCCAGATTCTCTAAACTTTTTGATGATTTTAGGGACCGTAGATGGTAAAATCCCTAAAATCCTTGCAATAGCTCATTGAGAAATGTTGTTCTAAAACTGTTCGACAATTTGCTTACAAAGTGGTGACCCTCACCCCATCCTTGTTTGTGGATTACTTAACATTTCATGGAAGCTGCTTTTATACCCAATCCTGGCACCCAACTGTTCCCAATTAGCCTGCACACCTGTGGGATGTTCCATATAAGTGTTTGATGAGCATTCCTCAACTTTATCAGTATTTATTGCCACCTTTCCCAACTTCTTTGTCACGTGTTGCTGGCATCAAATTCTAAAGTTGATGATAATTTGAAAAAAAAAAAAAGGTTTATCAGTTTGAACATTAAATATGTTGTCTTTGTAGCATATTCAACTGAATATGGGTTGAAAATGATTTGCAAGTCATTGTATTCCGTTTATATTTACATCTAACACAATTTCCCAACTCATATGGAAACAGGGTTTGTATAATAGACTGTATTTATATTATTCACATGTGAATACTACTGTTTAATATACAGTATTTATATTATTCACATGTGAATAATGCTGTATAATAGACTGTATTTATATTATTCACATGTAAAAAATACCCAAGTGTTTATTGATAATTGTGAGCGAACTGTGGGGCTGAATTTCCCCCAGGTATCAATAAAGTAATTTCTATTCTATTCTATATGCAGGTGTTGCCTTTACCCTAGCGTTCTGTATTGCCGTTGCATATTGCAATGTTGGAAATTACGCCATTTTCCAACATGCCGTGCGTTCTAAATAGAACTAAAAAAAACTTGAAGTGAATCGGTGTTTAAAAAATATGTTATGCCATTTGTAATCCGAGGAACGAAGATTTATGGTGTCTACTGTGATATCCTAGTCTCAAAGACAACAGTTGTCAGTCAGCATGTCACTTGGGGTTTGCGCCTTTTTCCATCTGAAGCGGCAGCACCATCAACTCTTCCCCACTGCCTCCAGGAGACAGGCAGCACATACAGACATCACTCAGATGCTGTCTTGAGCTTGTGTGAGCTTTTAAAGCCTGTGTGTGTGTGTGTGTGTGTGTGTGTGTGTGTGTTTGTGTGTATGCACATGCTGCAGAATGACAAAGATGTTTTGCAGACGTTTCAAGCACACATCTGCTGCATCTCTCTTGACTGGCTGATAAATTCTCATTCTGTTCAGAGTTCATTCATTTGCCGTGGAGCAAACAGATGGGCAGAGATAAGACAGCTGATTAGAAGAGGAGCTTCAAAAAGAAAATATATTTAAAAAAAAAAAAAGCTGTCCCTGTACCACATCGTGATTCCTTCACTCTTTGAGACTTGTGGGTTTGAACCATGACCAAACGTCACTGCCATTTGTGGCACTCCCTGGCTTTATTCTCGATCCCCACAGAAACGTCAACAGACTGTGATTGGCTTTCTCGTTTCTACATTTTTGGAAATCATAAAAAGAGCCCCAAATTCGGATGCAGCATCATCAAATTAGCATAACAAGTGCACACAAAGAAAGTTTAGAGCGAGGAGCAGAGCCAATAGCATTCAACGCTGCATGACAGCATAAAAAAGGATTAAAAAAAAAAAAAAACTACAAGGCGTCTTCATGCTCCAGATGCTTCAGCAGGGCTTGTCTTCCTTGACTATAAGAGGCCGTGTAAAAAGCTATAAAACACACATGCAGGCCACGGCCATTAGCCACATCGCTCCCGAAGGAGGCACTCACTATACTGCCAAAAGTTAATTGCTTGCTGAAAATTCTAAGCCACAGGAAGGACCACAATACTCTCTAAAAATAGATTTTTATTATCAGTATCCTGTTTTTTACTAAAGAAGTGATAATATTTTGAAAAAGACATTCAAATGTTGTTTGCAGTTGTTGACAGAACAACACATAAAGAATATAAAAAATTTGGAACAACTTTCCTTGTGGCTCAATAAAGTTTGTCTGAGTTTATAACACAAACATCTGACTTAGTTTTAGGGTATTTAAAAAATTTTTTTTTTAGGGTAATTAGAATTAGAATGTGATAATGTTCCCCTTTAAGACTCCTGAACATGGTAGCGCTACCTCTTCTAACTTGCCCACTCACTTTCACATGTTACTCACCCCACATACCGCCGTTCTTAAAAGGGAACACAGCTTATGGCCATCACCAAGCCAGAGATGAAATGCTAAAGGCATTGAGTGCCACTGTATTAAATGACATTGAAAGTAACTTGCCAAATTCTAAAGTTTGTCGGCATTATTTGGTTTTTAAAGGACTGATCATCTACATACGGGTAAGAATAATCAAATAAAATTGTCATATGCATGTATACCCTGGCACACCATTATCATCATTTAATGACCGAAGCAAAACACTTTTCACACATTTATACTGAAATAAAAACACCTACAACTTATTAAATACAAATATAAAAAAGAAATACCGGCAGAGGTGAGGTTTCGACTCATGAAGGAATGAAGAAAGTGAATGAGTGTTTATAACTGAAAACGTATACATATACATACAAATGTGTTTTCTTTTGTGTTATTTTTTTTAATGACTTAAGTAACATTTATGACAACCTTGTTCCAAAACACAAAATAGAATCTGAGATATAACAGAATAATGCATACATTTATCAAAACGGTTACAAAAAAGTGGGACCCCAAACATTTACTGTGGGACCCCATTTGTATGCCTTGATGGGTTCCCTGGGACCAACACTGGATATCACAAAAGAAAAACAAGGATTGGATGGTATCAGCTGTCATGTAAAATCTCAGACTCAAGAACTTTACTTGTGCACAGCTGGACAAACGGTTATTTTCTCTAAATGTCCTCCAATAAGCACACAAGGTTGCTATTTTCTTTGTATTTTAGTCAAGTCATTTACAAAATGTAAACATGGTAGGCCCTATGTAGTCAGTTTGTTATAAAAATACTTAAATGATCGATGTACAATAAACAATTCAATAATTGTGTCAGAAGATCTAAATTAAACTCAGGAAGAGAGGAAACAGGAGACGAAATGCATTCATTTGAGGTTAAGAACCTCTTTTTCAAGGGAGTCCTGTACCAATGGTACCATATATTAAAAATGACAATACTGTAACTGCAAATATGTGTACCGTATGGTGAAAATGGAACATTTGCATGTACGACAGGTTAATTACCTGAAAGGTCATTCATGATACCAGCGCTTAGGTCAAATGGTGTAATCACTGAAATTGAACATCATGCAATCAGTCAACTTAATCATATCATTTCATCATTTATCAAAATCAGGAAATGGACAACCCACCCACAGTCCACAAATAAACCCACGTCTGGGTTGTAGATTGACTGCCGAGATGAATGGTGGACGAGGCTCTAGCGTTTGCTTGCCATCACTTTAGGACCTGGCCTGAAGAACAGGGCCACAATCCCAAACAAACATCCCATGACACATTTCAAGGTTTCTAGCCATTAATATCATTTCCAGTGGGCACACAATTCTAATTGAAATAGCACAAGCTGTACTAAAAATATATTACATTCAACATTACATCCGAAAAATATTCACATTGCAATAATATTGTACAATCGTTTTTGATAACATATATTTACCTGATATAAAATTCAAGTACAAAATAAAAATCATATGTAAGTCGGAAAGTACATAACTTTAAATACTTCAGCAGTTAATAAACAGAATGTGTAGTGAAGTGAATTATATTTATATAGCGCTTTTCTCTAGTGACTCAAAGCACTTTTAAATATCCATCCAACGTCTTCCGCTTATCCGAAGTCGGGTCACGGGGGCAGCAGCCTAAGCAGACTTCCCTCTCTCCAGCCACTTCGTCTAGCTCTTCCCGGGGGATCCCGAGGCGTTCCCAGGCCAGCCGGGAGACATAGTCTTCCCGTGTCCTGGGTCTTCCCCGTGGCCTCCTACCGGTTGGGCGTGCCCTAAACACCTCCCTCGGGAGGCGTTCGGGTGGCATCCTGACCAGATGCCCGAACCACCTCATCTGGCTCCTCTTGATGTGGAGGAGCAGCGGCTTTACTTTGAGTTCCTCCCGGATGACAGAGCTTCTCACCCTATCTCTAAGGGAGAGCCCCGCCACACGGCGGAGGAAACTCATTTCGGCCGCTTGTACCCGTGAGCTTATCCTTTCGGTCATGACCCAAAGCTCATGACCATAGGTGAGGATGGGAACGTAGATCGACCGGTAAATTGAGAGCTTTGCCTTCCGGCTGTGAAACCCAATATCTAAGTTACATTTAAACCAGTGTGGGTGGCACTGGGAGCAGGTGGGTAAAGTGTCTTGCCCAAGGACACAACAGCAGTGACTAGGATGGCGGAAACGGGGATCGAACCTGGAACCCTCAAGTTGCTGGCACGGCCACTCCACCAACAAAGCTATACCGCCCCTAATCAAAGTCAGTTTAAAGTTATACATTCATTCCATGGCTTAAAGGGGCCCTAGTAGGCAAAACCAACTTTTCTTACTACCTTGTACCTGTTTTTGTGTATTTGGAATCTGCATCCGCTGCAAAAATTTGAAATTAAACCAAGAAGGTATGGCGGGGATATTTATAAAACAATCATGCCAAAAAAGCCATTTGGAATTTGACCATATTGTTACGTTTTTCCAATTGTGACGTCAGCGGATATCTCCATATATGGTAGACATTTACCAAAAGTGCTTTGCACAAGTTTTCCATTGTAGTCAAAAGCTCCTTACCTGTATTTTCCTCGATCCTCTTGTTGTGGGGAAGACTGGCTCATACATGCAGATGCATCCTCCGCTGTTGCCTTTTCTAATACAAAGTAGCGGATAGTTCTAACTTATATCTGTCAGTATATTCGATATGAAAACAATAGAAAACTACAACATGGCTGACAAGGAGAAGACACCGTCAAAGTGGAGCCACGTAAACAAGACTGCCCACAAAACGGCATGTCCTAAAGAGAAAGTCAGAAAGCAAGTTGAAATCAGTCCGTAAAACATAATCCAGGGTTTCCCCTTAATGTAATTGAATGTGGCGGCCCGCCATGGCAAACTTATATGTGCCAAACATTGAAAATAAGGATTTTTGTGTGAAAACAGATTTAAATAATATAATGTATTGTTGCCTCGAGAAGAAGTCACACACAGTCCGACGCAATTATTTACTTTTATTGCCAATTATATGATTCCAACAGGTTTTACCTCCCGTGAAAACACTTTCATCTCCTGTCCGTGCATCCCCAGACACACAACAGCACTTTCTCAATCCCTGCAAATTTGCTATAGGCATAGAATTTGTTATGTCAATCAAATACGTTACTTGTGCCTCCGATATATTCTACTTTAAATCCTTGTTAAAGTCAAAGGGCATGAGGTCGAGGCGAGCAATAACGTCTACTTCGGTAGTGATGAATGGTTTAAATCAGGGGTCTCAAACAAGCGGAGACATTATTTTGCGGCCCGCACCTTATTGTGAAAATTTAATGTTGGTGCGGCCCGCAAGTTTTATGTGAATAGCGCCTTACAGCGTCATATATAGCTCGGTTGGTAGAGTGGCCGTGCCAGCAACTTGGGGGTTGCAGGTTCGATTCCTACTTCCGCCATCCTAGTCACTGCCGTTGTGTCCTTGGGCAAGACACTTTACCCACCTGCTCCCAGTGCCACCCACACTGGTTTAAATGTAACTTAGATATTGGGTTTCACTATGTAAAGCGCTTTGAGTCACTAGAGAAAAGCGCTATATAAATATAATTCACTTCACTTCACTAGCCTCGATTTTTCCGGGACACTCCCATTTTTCCGTGCCCCTCCAGGGCACTGAAAATATACACCCCGCTCCCACCAACCCCGCCCCCTATTGTAGCCCGGAAGAGTTAGGGCTCCATTGGATTCTGGGTATTTGTTCTGTTGTGTTTATGGTGTGTTACGGTGCATATGTTCTCCCAAAATGTGTTTGTCAATCTTGTTTGGTGTGGGTTCACAGTGTGGCGCATATTTGTAACAGTGTTAAAGTTGTTTATACGGCCACCCTCAGTGTGACCTGTATGGCTGTTGACTAAATATGTCTTGCAGTCACTTCGGTGGATCTGCAGAAGCCTCATACAATATGTGACTGGGCCGGCACACTGATTGTATGGTGGAAAAGCGGACCAGACGGCAAATTGTAGAGGACGCTAAAGGCAGTGCCATCACGGCACCCCCTAATATTGTTGTCCAGGTGAGTACCGGGGGAATGATTGCCCCGGAAGATTGTCGGGAGGGGCACAGATATTCAAGTGTTTCCTAGAAAGATCACAAGAGTTGGCATGCATGTTGTTAGGGCGAGAAAGCCATTCAAAGAAGGTGAATTCATTAAAAAATGCATGCTAGATTTTTTTTAAGAAATCTTTTCTTGCGGCCCAGCCTCACCCAGTTTCTGTATCCAGTGGCCCCCAGGTAAATTGAGTTTGAGACCCCTGGTTTAAATCTTTTGAAAATTATATTTCTTAAGAGTGTATAAATCCACTCAATCCCATTTTAAGTATTTGTTCATGATTGCTTATATATTTCCCTCTAAACCTTTCAAAAATACACCCAAATCTGCAAATGAACAGTAGCCTACTGGGACTCTAGATCATCACCTATAGCCCGCATGTGCCTCTAGGTCACGTGATTGCAACACTGCAATTGAGACCACTAGGTGCTGCCAACAAACAATTATCACTTTACTTCAAAAGCATAAATCTATCATAAGTTTAGTGTTTTTCAAACCTACCTTGGTTTTCTGTTTAAGTGATTTTAATTATTCAGACCTGTTCTAACATTACATAATACACAATACTAAAAGGTATATACTATGATTTGTGCTAATATCTCACATTTATGCTTGGTTAATATTGGTTTTGGCCAATACTCAAGGCTCTCTATAGGTATTGTGTCGGAAGTGAAAAAGTTGTATCCGACCCGCCTAAAAGCTACTACACAGTTGGTGGCAATCGTTAGTACCCTAATGCCACAGAAGGAAAGCCCACACAGATCACTGAAAAATTGGAAACTGACTAACGCGATAATATAAACAGAAAAGCTATTCAACAGGAATAGTGAAAAAAAAGACTGAGAAGGTTGAGGAATCCTCATCAAACATGTATTTGGAACATCCCACAGATGATCAGGCTAATTGGGAACAGGTGGGTGCCATGATTGGGTATAAAAGCAGCTTCCATGAAATGATCAGTCATTCACAAACAAGGATGAGGCGAGGGTTACCACTTTGTGAACAAATGCATGAGTAAATTGTTGAACAGTTTAAGAACAACATTTCTCAACGAGCTATTGCAAGGAATTTAGGGATTTCACCATCTATGGTCTGTTATATCATCAAGAAATGTCGCAAATTTGGAGAAATAACTGCACGCAAGCGATGATATTACGAACCTTCGATCCCTCAGGCGGTACTGCATCAAAAAGTGACATCTGTGTGTAAAGGATATCACCACTTGGGTTTAGGAATACTTCAGAAAAACACAAACCAGTTTGTTGCTATATCTCTAAGTGCAAGTTAAAACTCTACTATGCAAAGCGAAAGCCATTTATCAACAACACCCAGAAACACTGCCGGCTTCGCGGGGCCCGAGCTCATCCAAGATGGACTGATGCAAAGTGGAAAAGTGTTTTGTGGTCTGACGAGTCCACATTTCAAATTGTTTTTGGAAACTGTGGACGTTGTGTCCTTCGGACCAAAGAGGAAAAGGACCATCCGGATTGTAATGGACTCAAAGTTTATAAGCCAGCATCTTTGATGGTATGGGGGTGTATTAGTGGCCAAGGCATGGGTAACTTACATATCTGTGAAGACACCATTAATGCTGGAAGGTACATACACATTTGTTGGAAATAATTAGTACCCTAATGCCACAGAAGGAAAGCCCACACATATCACTAAAAAATAGGAAACTGACTAAAGCGATAGTATAGAGCAGGGGTAGGGAACCAATGGCTCTAGAGCCAGATGTGGCTCTTTTGATGACTGCATTTGGCTCTCAGATAAATCTTAGCTGACACTGCTTAAATGGTAAATGGGTTGTACTTGTATAGCGGTGAAGTGTCTTGCCCAAGGACACAACGGATGTAACTAGGATGGTAGAAGGTGGAGATTGAACCAGTAACCCTCAGATTGGTGGCACAGCCACTCTACCTTAACAAAATAAGTAATTAATAATTCTGCTGGTCATCACAGTGTTAAAAATAACGTTAAAATTATAAAACATTCTCATGCATTTTAATCCAACCATCCGTTTTCTATCGCACCTGTTCAAGATGCTGCCTTAATGGGAAGAAGTATTATATTTATTATTGGTTAACTTTAGAATAACACTGTTATTAAAAAGAATAAGAGACTTATTATACTCTAAAAATGTTGGTCTTCATTAAAAATGCATGCATTTAGTTGTATTCAGTGTTAAAAAAATATTATATGGCTCTCACAGAAATACATTTCGAAATATTTGGCTTTCATGGCTCTCTCAGCCAAAAAGGTTCCCGACCCCTGGTATAGAGAGAAAAACAATTAAACAGGAATACATGGAAATCAGAAAATGCTTATGAGTTGTGGTTAAAGAAAACTGAAAAAAACCCAACAACTGATAAAACTTTTCTGTACAAAAATATAGGTGCCCTTAATCTTGTATTTACCTAATACCCAACCATGTGCTCCCTGTCACCCTCAATGTTGATGTTTTAGCTCACTTCTCATGAGCAAACTGCCCCGGTTCTCCTAGGCTTGATGGGTTCTTTCTGCAGACTGCATGTTTCAACTCTTTCTACAGATATTGGATTGAATTTGAATTAGAACTCAGAGAAGGCTAACTCAGAATAGGCCAATATATTACATTTGGCTTTTTTTTTTTGTGGCTGTTTGCTTTGGGTTATTGTCCTGTTGGAGGACAATCAACCAAGCTTTCTAAAACCAGGTAACACATTTCACTCTAGAATGCCTAGAGTCTTGAGGTTTAATTGTCGCCTGCACTGATTAAAGAACACAAGTGAGCCTCCTCCATGTTTCACAGCAGGTATGTTGTTGTTGTTTTTTTTAGGTATGCTTGATTTTTGCGTGTGTAAACATAGAGCTGACGTAACTTGCCAGTATGTGTCTTCCTGAAAATTTGTAGCTCATCAATATGTATTTGGCAGATTCGGTATGTTTTTTTTCAATCATTACTTTCATCAGTTTAGGATTTGTCTTTTATTTCGCAGACCTGTGCCCTCTAATACTGACTGTTTATGCAGCTTTGAGAGAATATACTGTATCCCTAAAGTTGAACATGTGGTCCTCCTTTAATGGTGTTTATTTTGTTACCATGTTTTGTTCTTTTGAATGTACATAATACATCATAAGTTATTAATAAAAATAAAGTACTACTCAAGTGCATGTGGCGGAAGAATATGTAGGCGTAGCAATATTTTGTCGCCAGTCCCTATTCTGAGAAAAAACATCACTTTTGTTTCAGTAATTAACTTTTTAATTTCAACTTCCTCTTTTCTGCTGGCATTGTGTGGAAGAAAAAGAAAGTGAAAAGTGAAGTGAAATCAGACATTGTAAAAAAAACTTCAAGCTGCAGAAATGCTGGAACCATCATCAAGGATGAAGATGGTATTTTTGATCCTGTGAAAGGATTTTAATCTATGAAATGCAACATTGAGTACTTAATTTGGTTTATAATGTTCTACAAACGTACATCGAATAATCCTGATTCGATTCGATCTGTACTTAAATATTGCATATAAAAAATACCTCAAAATGTGTTACAAAATACATATGTACTTTGTATTTCTCTTCATCATAAACAACTTCAAACTTTCTCAGAAGTACACTTTTGAAATAAATGACTTGCCAGTAAAAGTGTCCTTCGATTGCAACATTCCGCCACAGCAAATTTCACTTACTTCAACTGCATGATGACAGTAAATATGCCTCATCTTGGACTCTTATATTGATAGCGCAGTCAGACAGGATGTAAATAAATGATAAATGTGTTATACTCGTATAAGGCTTTTCTAAATTCAAGGTATTCTAAGCGCTTTGACACTACTTCCACATTCACCCATTCCATACTTGCCAACCCTCACGGATTTCCCGGGAGATTCTCGAAATTCAGCGGCCCTCCCGAAAACATCCCGGAAGAAATTTTCTCCCGAAAATCTCCCGAAATTCAGCTGGAGCTGGAGGCCACGCCCCCTCCAGCTCAAACATGCACAGTTCGAAGCTTGAAAGGAAGGATTGCAGGCGGATCTGACGGCAATTAAAGTCATTTTTAAAAACGACTGCTAATCCTCCTCCTTTTCAACTGGACGACTGCGGAGAATTAAAGTAGGAACACACCGGAGGCAGAAGTGAAGTGGAGAAATCCTTTAGGATAAACGTTTTGTTTGTCAAAGATCTTGCGTTCACAAGACCGAAGCTGGCGGGGGGCAGCACGTCCAAGAGCGCAGCTAATCCAGGTGGCGGGGGAGAGGAGCCACGAAGCGGGAAAGGAAGGCAGGGATCGGGCCAAGTGAAAAAGCTGACTGGGACGTCGAAAAACCAACGTCGAAGATGATTATATCAGTGGAAAAGGGGCAAAGAGCCAACAGTGTTTGGCGGTCATTCACAAGCAGTGAGCTGACACAGACGAAAATAGACGCGAACAACACAAAAACGAACAGAGCTGACAGCGAGAGACGGCAAGGCAAAGCACATACTGGCGCTATCTTCTAGAAACTCGGAAGTGACGTTACTCAAATGGTGAAAGGTAAGTGTTGTTGTTGTTTTTTTAGTAACCAGCAAGCACAGTACAGTTAGTAAAACAACTGTGTTTTTATTACTGTGTATTTGATAGGTGCCGTCTGAAATTCAACTATTTATATTATTTACAGTATATATATAATAAAATAAATATGTATAGCTAGAATTCACTGAAAGTTAAGTATTTATATATATATATATATATATATATATATACCAAAATGCATACATGGATGATACAGCAGAGGATTGGGAGAATGCCATGTGGTCGGATGAAACCAAAATAGAACTTTTTGGTATAAACTCAACTCGTCGTGTTTGGAGGAAGAAGAATACTGAGTTGCATTCCAAGAACACCACACCTACTGTGAAGCATGGGGGTGGAAACATCATGATTTGGGGCTGTTTTTCTGCTAAGGGGACAGGACGATTGATCCATGTTAAGGAAAGAATGAATGGGGCCATGTATCGTGAGATTTTGAGCCAAAACCTCCTTCTATCAGTGAGAGCTTTGAATGGTTGACCAAATAGTTATTTTCCACCAAAATTTAAAAATAAATTCTTTAAAATTCCTACAATGTGAATTACTGAATTTTTTTTTCACATTCTGTCTCTCACAGTGGAAGTGTACCTACGATGAAAATTACAGACCTCTGTCATCATTTTAAGTGGGAGAACTTGCACAATCGGTGCCTGACTAAATACTTTTTTGCCCCATTGTACATTATGTGTGTTTTCTCATTGAAATTACTCGTTTCATTATGTTTATGCTGTCTGTGGATGTACTTAATGTATCTAAATATTGTGTATTGGTTTTTTTTGTGAGTACGATATCAACATGTTAAATAGAAGTAGAAAGAATCTCTATTATTTTTTTTGTTAAGAATATTAGGATTGTATGCATTGCATTTACCATTGTTGTTTAAAGTTACGTTGCCATTACTAAATATTACTCTGATGAACAAAATACAGCCCTCTAACTGTGCTGGGATAGTTTAGTCTACCTTGACATCAATAACAAGCCTGCTGAATTTCCGGGGAGGTTTTTGTGTCATCGTGCTGCTGCGCTCCACAAAAATGTTACCACTGAAGGAGTAAAATATAAACTGAATCAATAACAGCCCTCACATAACACCAGGAGGCTTGAGAATAAGAGTGATTCTCATAACAGTTGTTAGAGGTAAATTCACGGTGCCTCCATTTTTTTGATGCACTCTTTTATTGTGTGGATGGATTTTACAGGCAGGGGAAATAACTATATGATGAAGGTATGTGTGTTTTGAGCTCGGTAAAATCGGGACAATAACGTCTTGTAAAGTTACAGGTCTAAATAAACCTCACTGTCCAGCTCAAGAGGCAAGAGTCAGGAATTTCCCGTAACTCTAAGACAGTCAATGGCGGCATTGAGCGTGACGGCACCAAGAGCCTTGAGGTTATTGTAATGGCCTTCTGGTGGTGTCTTTGTCTCCATTCTCTTCCTCACTAGCTCCTCTGCAAGGCCCCTCTTCCCGGACTTTGGTTTCCTGCTTGTCTGCACTCAGCCATAACCTGGTAGAGGCCCCAAGCGAAGCATGACCATTGATGTCTGGAGCTTGGTAATATATCTCCTCTTCTGAGCGGTTTACAACATTTGGTATTTAATTTTTATGAGAGGTGCCCAGACATGTTTACATTATGTGTGCAACGGAATTGAGATATATCTTTATGGAAATATACTATGTTTACATATGTGTGTTTGTGAATGTGTTTGCATTATGTATTATGCATGCTGAGTGGTAAGCATGTTGGTCTCACAGTGCAGGGAATCAAAGATAAGTCACTAAGGCTGCAGATGTAACTAAACTACAGACTAGGGATTGCTTTCTTTCACATTTAAAATTGTAATCGATACGATACCAATTCCCGGTACCTTGGAATAGATTCTGTTACTCAGCGGTATTTATTTTTGGTACTTTACCTAGCATTTACTTTTTTTTTTTTTCATTTAACATTTAACACTGATCCGCAGTGGATCCTTAGCAGTAGTAGTAGTTGTGGTAGTCCTATCTTAAAGGCCTACTGAAATGAGATGTTCTTATTTAAACGGGGATAGCAGGTCCATTCTATGTGTCATACTTGATCATTTCACGATATTCCCATATTTTTGCTGAAAGGATTTAGTAGAGAACATTGACGATAAAGTTTGCAACTTTTGGTCGCTAATAAAAAAGCCTTGCCTTTACCGGAAGTCGCAGACGATGACGTCACAAGGGTAAAGGGCTCCTCACGTCCTCACATTGTTTATGATGGGAGCTACCAGCAGCAAGAGCTATTCGGACCGAGAAAACGACAATTTCCCCATTAATTTGAGCAAGGATGAAAGATTTGTGGATGATGATATTGATAGCGAAGGACTAGAAAAAAAAAAAAGGCGATTGCATTGGGACGGATTCAGATGTTTTTAGAAACATTTACTAGGATAATTCTGGGAAATCTCTTATCTTTCTATTGTGTTACTAATGTTTTAGTGAGATTAAATAGTACCTGATAGTCGGAAGGGTGTGTCCACGGGTGTCTTGACGGCAGTCTCTGAGGGAAGTCGATGGCAGCTGCATGGACGGCGCAAGCTCAGCTGATTTCCGGTAAGAGGCGACTTTTTACCGCAATTTTCTCACCGAAACCTGCCGGTTGACAAGTGGACGGGATCCATGTTCGCTTGACCGCTCTTATCCATAGTAAAGCTTCACCTCCAGGAATTTTAAACAAGTGTGTTTGTGTGGCTAAAGGCTAAAGCTTCCCAACTCCATATTTCTACTTTGACGTCTCCATTATTAATTGAACAAATTGCAAAAGATTCAGCAACACAGATGTCCAGAATACTGTTTAATTGCGCGATGAAAAGAGACGACTTTAACCGCAAATGGTGCTGCGCTAGCATGTCCTCTACAGTCCGTGACGTCACGCCCACGCGTCATCATTCTGCGATGTTTTCACAAGAAACTTTAAAATTGTAATTTAGTAAACTAGACCGGCCGTATTGGCATGTGTTGCAATGTTAATATTTCATCATTGATATATAAACTATCAGACTGCGTGGTCGGTAGTTGTGGGTTTCAGTAGGCCTTTAAAACTCATTTGTATATTTGTATATATTGTATATATTGTATATTTGTATATTGCCTTTAAATAGGCACCCCTTCTAGACCAGTTGATCTGCCTTCTCTTTTCTGTTCTGTCCCCCTCTCCTGCGTGGACCACAAATGAAGCGCTGGCTGTTCAAAGTCAGGTCCCGGGGTGGACCACTAATCTGTGCATCATTTGGGGACGTCTCTGCGCTGCTGACTTGCCTCCAGTCAGGATGATCCCCAGCTGGCCCCACTATGGACTGGACTCTCACACTATTAACTAGAGCCACTCGACATCCATTGCACCGGTTGCTCATGGGGGGGGTCCCCACATCTGCGTTCCCCTCCAAGGTTTCTCATTGTATCCCATCGGGTTGAGTTTTTTCTTGCCCTGATGTGGGATCTGTGCCGAGGATGTCGTTGGGGCTTGTGCAGCCCTTTGGGACACTTGTGATTTAGGGCTATATAAATAAACTTTGATTGTTTGACTGACTGATACTAATGACAGTTCTGTCCAGTTGTTATAGCTCGTTTTCTTACACTTCTGAGTTCATTCATAAGTGCAGTTGCAATTCCGAGATTTTAGATGGCATTAGTGTATAGTCTTTGCTATTAGGCTGAATGTGCCAGAGGAATCTTTTTTCGAGCCCTACAAAGTTTTTATGGTGCACGTATTGTACTTATGACACACTTGCTGTTTGATTGTAACATGCATCTTAGTTGGAGTTGTCATTACCAAACGTGGCTTTGCTGTTGCCCCCAGTGGAGTGGCGGGAGTACTACATGTATGATCAACCCTAGTTTTAAGGGTTTTATCAAGCTTTTTTGGGCAATGTTTGGCAGGCCAAATAAAAAAACTTTGGCGGGCCACCAGTTGAATAAGTTAATTCATGGTTCATGGTTTAATATTATTTCGAACATGCATACAATTGCAACATGATGAATCACAATTTCCAGTTTCTCTTTTCAACATGTTCGAAAAAGAGTAGGAAGAAGCAGGGTTTATTTAGTCCTACCCCTTTTCCATTTCATAGCAGTTGCTAACACCTCTGTTCACTTATTGTTCTCAATCCGTACACAATTTACTACATAAATAATACAATTCTAAAAGATAAATACATGTAAATAGTGAAATAAGTTGTATTATATATACAGTGAAATTAATAAAATTATCCATAGTTTAAAAATGGTCATCATGATTTTTCTTCCTTGTACTTTGTAATTACTTTTTCAACACTTTCTTAAACTGCATCCTATTAGTACATTGTTTGATTTCTTTAGGAAACATTATTATCTCAACAACAAGAATTTCTGAACAAAACCTATTTTGTTGCTTTTTTTCCTCCAATGAGTATCATTCAATTATGTGAGGGAAATCATTTGATAAAAGTTTCATTAGTAAGACTGATGATGATGCCACATGCGTGCTACTTGCATTGAATCTACATTGCCATTAAATTTTACCTTTGGAGCAAACACAATAGCTGTTGATTTCCAGCAAAGAATCACGAGGCATGAAAGAAAAACAATTTCTGTTCACAACTCACATTTATTTATTCCTTGCTTAAGGCAAGAAGCGTATTGCGTTAATTTATGGGTGTTCCGTGAGCTTATTGAAGCGGGTGCCCACTCACAATTCAGCAGAACAAGGCTGAAGAGATAGACAATAAGAATGCAGCCTCCATTTCCATTTTTAAAGTATGTTATGAATATTCATAAATAAAAGATGATTGGATTCTGATTCAATTTGGGGAGCCATTATAAGCACAAATATCGGGCTAAAAATCTCATTACCATCATGTGCAAGGTGATATTGAATACATATAACTCAAATTATGGAGTGCGCTCCTTAGTTAGAAAAACAAAATATTTCCTCTGCCCACCACATTTCATATCTCTTCTCCACATGAATATTCTAGCACATAATAAAATCCCAACATTATATAGTGTGCGTTGTTATATTAGGCCATGTATATATCGCTTGCATAAAATGAGAAGCTTTCTGCTCAATACTTTTATTTTGTTGCATCAAAATACTTCCTGCATATTAAAATACTGATGCTGGGAAATGTTTGTGGGCTACAGGATTAAGTACCAAAGTAGTGTCTTGCATCTGCATTTTAAATGAAGCAAATGATGTTCAAATCATGACAGAGGTGAACATGACTAGAAGTGGGAGCTTTTTTTAATATTAGGTGTAAGTGAGCTGGGACCGAGATGTTTAGCTGTGATACACACTTCCATATGTGCAATAGTGAGCTGTGTGAGAACAGCTGGGTGTTAAAACACAGTGGCTAGAAAAGTGTAAATGCGAAGGGAGGCATTTGACATGAACACTCTGTGCGAGGTGGGATCAAAAACACATACACACTGACAGAGGCTGACAATGTTAAAATAACTTTGGGGCCTGTTATGCACTCACATATTAGCCTTGTTTGTTGCCTTCTGAAGTTGATAATGCTCATAGTTACCAACAAAGTATACTTATAGTTATCAACAAGGTATACCTTCTATTCAGCTAGAGCTTTCAATCATGTCAGAATGAACAGACCATCCATCCATTATCTGGGTATATGTGTTTCCTATGTTCACACTGTAAGTAAGTAAGCACGTTTTAATTATAAAGCGCTTTTCACGGATAAAAACCGTTAAAAGGGAACATTATCACAATTTCAAAAGGGTTAAAAACAATAAAAATCAGTTCTCAGTGGCTTGTTGTATTTTTTGAAGTTTTTTTCAAAATTTTACCGGTCTCGGAATATCCCTAAAAAAAGCTTTAAAGTACTTGATTTTCACTATTTGCGATGCGACTATCCATTTCCCTGTGACGTCATAGAGTGCTGTCAATGTAAACAAACAATTGCGAATATTATAGCAAGATATTGCGACATTAGCTAGGATTCAGACTCGGATTTCAGCGGCTTAAGCGATTCAACAGATCACGCATGTATTGAAACGGATGGTTGGAATATGAAAGTATTGAAGAAAAAACTGAAACTATTGAGCAAACAGCTATTGACGCTATTCATAGCCATAGCATGGCCGAATAGCTGCGTTAGCATGGCGGGTAAAATGTGCGGACCAAACGATCAGGACTTTCGCATCTTGTGACACTGGAGCAACTTAAATCCGTCGATTGGTAAGTGTTTTTTTCGCATTAAATGTGGGTGGAAGGAAACGTAATATAGTTGCAAATGCATCTGCAGGTTATCCATACATCTCTGTGCCATGTCTGCTTTAGCACCGCCGGTAAATAGCATGTTAGCATTGATTAGCATAGCGTGTTAGCATCGATTAGCTGGCAGTCAACATCAACAAAACTCACCTTTGTGATTTCGTTGACTTTATCGTTGCAAATGCATCTGCAGGTTATCCATACATCTCTGTGCCATGTCTGCTTTAGCACCGCCGGTAAACAGCATGTTAGCGTCGATTAGCTGGCAGTCACGCCACGACCAAATATGTCTGATTAGCACATAAGTCAACATCAACTAAACTCACCTTTGTGGTTTCGTTGACTTTATCGTTGCAAATGCATCTGCAGGTTATCCATACATCTCTGTGCCATGTCTGTCATCGCCGGTAAAATGTGCAGACACTCCCGCACATTCAATGGAGGTCTGGCGGCAGACACTTTCGCGTCTTCGGGCCAGTGGTGCAACTTGAATCCCTCCCTGTTAGTGTTGTTAACACACCGACGAGGCATGATGTCTCCAAGGTTCCAGAAAATAGTCGAAAAACGGAAAATAACAGAGCTGAGACCCAATGTTTACTATGTGTTGAAAATGAAAATGGCGGCTGTATTACCTCGGCGACGTCACATTCTGACGTCATCGCCTCCAGAGCGATAAACAGAGAGGTGTTTAATTCGCCAAAATTCACCCATTTAGAGTTCGGAAATCGGTAAAAAAAATAAATGGTCTTTTTTCTGCACCATCAAGGTATAGATTGACGCTTACATTGGTCCGGTGATAATGTTCCCCTTTAAGTGCTGGACAAAACTTACGTGAATTAAAACAACAAATACATTAAAACAACAGGGGCAACTTACTCAGTGGCCTAGGGCAGTGGTTCTCAACCTTTTTTCAGTGATGTACCCTCTGTGAACATTTTTTTTATTTCAAGTACCCCCTAATCAGAGCAAAGCATTTTTGGTTGAAAAAAAGAGATAAAGACGTAAAATACAGCACATTGTCATCAGTTTCTGATTTATTAAATTGTATAACAGTGCAAAATATTGCTCATTTGTAGTGGTCTTTCTTGAACTATTTGGAAAAAAAGATATAAAAATAAGTTAAAACTTGTTGAAAAATAAACAAGTGATTCAATTATAAATAAACATTTCTACACATAGAAGTAATCATCAACTTAAAGTGTCCTCTTTGGGGATTGTAATAGAGATCCATCTGGATTCATGAACTTAATTCTAAACATTTCTTCACAAAAAAAGAAACCTTTAACATCAATATTTATGGAACATGTCCACAAAAAAAATCTAGCTGTCCACACCGAATATTGCATTGTTGCATTTCTTTTCACAGTTTATTTTGTTGAAGTATTATTCAATAAATATATTTATAAAGGAGTTTTGAATTGTTGCTATTTTTTGAATATTTAAAAAAAAATCTCTCGTACTCCTTGGCATACCTTCAAGGACCCTCAGGGGTACGCGTACCCCCATTTGAGAACCACTGGCCTAGTGGTTAGAGTGTCCGCCCTGAGATCGGTAGGTTGGGAATTCAAACCCCGGCCGAGTCATACCAAAGACTATAAAAATGGTACTCATTACCTCCCTGCTTGGCACTAAGCATCAAGGGTTGGAATTGGGGGTTAAATCACCACAAGTGATTCCCGGGTGTGGCACCGTTGCTGCCCACTGCTCCCCTCACCTCCCAGGGGGTGAACAAGGGGATTGGTCGAATGCAGAGGACACATTTCGCCACACCTAGTGTGTGTGTGACAATCATTGGTACTTTAACTTAACAATGTCATAAGAAAGATGCACAGAATAAAAACGCAGATAATACCGTAGGTCAATTCCGATTTGTTCCCCTATGTTTGACTTGCATGTGATTCTTTCATTTTTTCGTGAAAAGTGCAAATTCCAATATTTTCGAATTCAACCCTCTTATATATAGGACTATAAATCAAATATGAATCTGATGCAACAGCAGCCTGAACGATCAGAGCACGTTCAACCAACCCATACGTCATTGAAAGGTGACAAACAATTCCTCACCAAAACAGACAGGCGTGAAAGTACGCATTTTCCGGACTATAGGTCGCTACTTATTTCCCCAAATTTGAACCTTATGCTTTACTGTAATTCCCACGGATTGCAAATATACACTACATTGCCCAAAGTATTTGGCCACTCATCCAAATGATCAGAATGAGGAGTCCTAATCACAGGTGTATACAATCAAGCGCTTAGGCATGGACACTGTTTCTACCAACATTTGTGAAGGAATGGGCCGCTCTCAGGAGTTCAGTTAATTCCAGCATTGAACTGTCAGAGGATGCCACCTGTGCAACAAATCCAGTCATGAAATTTCCTCGCTCCTAAATATTCCAAAGTCAACTGTCAGCTTTATTATAAGAAAATGGAAGAGTTTGAGAACAACGGCAACTCAGCCACGAAGTTGTAGGCCACGTAAACTGACAGAGAGGGGTCAGTGGATGCAAAGAGTTCGCCAACTTTCTGCACAGTCAGTTGCTACAGAGCTCCAAACTCCATGTGACCTTCCAATTAGCCCACGTACAGTATTGGGAGAGCTTCATGGAATGGGTTTCCATGGCCAAGCAGCTGTATCAAAGCCATACATCACCAAGTCCATTGCAAAGCGTTAGATGCAGTGGTGTAAAGCAGAGAACTCTTGAACAGTGGAGACACGTTCACACTTTTCGATCTGGCAATCTGATGGACGAGTCTGGGTTTGGAGGTTGCCAGGAGAATGGTACATTTCGGACTGCATTGTGCCGAGTGTGAAATTTGGTGGAGGAGGAATTATGATGTGAGGTTGTTTTTAGGAGTTGGGCATGGGCCCTTAGATCCAGTGAAAGGAACTTTGAATGCTTCAGGATACCAAAACATTTTGGACAATTCCATGTTCCCATCCTCGTGGGAACAGTTTAGAGCGGGCGCTGTCACGCCAAATGTGTTCCCCCCGACAAAAACTTCCCCCCCGGAAGAAATTTTGCGTGACAGCCCCGCTAATGCTTGAAGGACCCCAATGAGGGTGGAAGGACCTTAAAGCAGCCCACACAGCTGCCTGTTTTAAAAGCATTATAATTGGCTGATTGTAATTGTGAAAAATAACGGTGAGAAAAAAATATTTGCATTCCAGCATGCTAACCTTTCAAGCTATTTTTGCTTCGATAATTTTGCAGCTGTAACCCTTAAGAGTCATATAACATGGTATTGTCACACTTTCATTGGGGTCCTTAAGGCATTAGAGGGGCTGTCATGCCAAATTTCTTCTGGGGGGAAGGTTTTTGTAGGGGGGAATTAATTTGGCATGACAGCCCCTTCTTCTTCCAACATTACTGTACTTTAACCCTAAAAATATGGAGGACAGAATCTGGTGTGGATGAACTTGACTGGCCTGCACATAGTCCTGACGTGAAACCGATAGAACACTTTTGGATTGAATTACAACGGAGACAGAGCCTCTCTCGACCAACATCCGTATGTGACCTCACCTATGCGCTTCTGGAAGAATGGTAGGAAATTCCTATAAACACACTCCACAACCTTGTCGACAGCCTTCCCAAAAGAGTTGACGCTGAAACAGCTGCAAAAGGTGGACCGACAATAATATTGAACCCTATGGGTTAGGAATGGGATGGCACTTCAAGTTCATATGTGAGTCAAGGCAGGTGGCCAAATACTTTTGACAAAATAGTGTATTAGTGGCAGTAGGGGCGCGACCAGGGTGGTGTCAATATTACATCATTGTATGATTTGCATAATCACGATGATGCATTTATTTTCGCAAAAAAGGTTAAATAGAATGTATACACATATTTAAAAATACATCTGTTATTGGTCATTAGCATTAAACTATGTTTTTCTTATACAATACTGTTTGCTCAATTGCTTCAATTGTTGATGTTTCTTTAACTACTACAATGTAACACATTGCACTTTGTACACCCCTGTTTTATTGACATATATTATTCTGCGCTCCCTGAATGTTGGAATTTAGTTTGACAAATATTTAACCAGTATTTTAAATCATAAATTAAAAAACAGCTTGAGGTTGTTAATTGATATTGTCCAGAATTAAGTTACAGTAAAACTAAGCACACAAAGGAAAGTACAATAAAATACATACGAAGTGCACATACAAGTAGGAATAATGTTAAATCAACAATACAGTTCAGTCAAAAACGGATGAAAAAATAAAATTCTACAGGATGAATGTTGGTTCTAATGCCACTAGCTCAATGCTAAAGTACAATGGACAAGCTCGTTGACAGGCTAACGAAAATTAACACGGCAAACTTGTATGCATGATAATCCATTTAAATTTTACCACAATTAACTGCATATATATATATATATATATATATATATATATATATATATATATATATATATATATATATATATATATATATGGATGGATAGATAGATAGATAGATAGATAGATAGATAGATATACAGTGTATATATATATATATATATATATATATATACATACATATATATATATATATATATATATATATATATATATATATATATATATATATATATATATGTATATATATATACACACAATTCTGCAGCTATTCTATGGATATTTCCGGTTTCCACCAATAAGTTTAGCCTTTTCACATCTTGACACAGAGATTGCTGAATGGGTCACAGTGGAACAATGGAATTGTACTAATTAAATCAAACACATTCACACAATTTCTCAGTCAGCCACTTAGCGCGTTATGGACTCACTCTCGTTTTGGAGAAGACAACGAAAAGCACAAGAAGCCAATCAATCCAGGCCATTGAAAAGGAAACAACTGCCGCATTGAGCGGAAATCCACCACCAGTAACGGAGGCCAGAGAGGGCAGACTGCCGCACGCCAGATAAGAAGGCAGAAGCCCAGAGGTGACTCACCTTGAGACAAAAGTGAAAGAAAAAAACGAGGCAGAGGAAACGCCGGTGGAAGCAACCCAAAGTCCTTTCAATTCCAACACCGAAGAAGACATCCCCAGCACGCAGGAGTGGTAGGAGGAGTACAAACATTTGCAGGTAATATAAATACAAAATAAAATGTGTCCAAACATTGTGTGGATGTGTCTTATATATAGGTCCGCTCTTTCGTATGGAAAATAGTGCCAAAGCTAAATACAATTATTGCCTCCTTCCTTGATTTCCTATGTGAAATAATAAATGTCGACTCTGGATGCAGAAACTTTTAAAAATTGCCATAAATGGAGCCAGGACTGACACCACCACGAACCGGGGCCATGTTTACTTCCATAAACACTGAGCTCCACATTTGACGTCACGTTTTGTATGCATGCGCATCAGTCCATGGACGCATTCCATTCACATTAGACATACATAGAAGCCACATGGTAACGTGAACCACTACAGAAAAAAAGATTAGATTCAGCAGAAAAACGGAATTAGGCTCCATACCTTGCATTGTAGCCATAGTCTCCAAGTCCTGAATCTTCCCTGAGGCCTCCTGCCAGTCAGGTGTGTATGCTGTAAAGCTATTGTTTTTAGTAGGGCTATCTAGGTAAGTGCTAAAAAAAACATTTTATCAACATTATTACTCTCATGTTTGCTGATGAAATGCCCAGCAATAAACATTCCCACATGTACGCCAATTGTTCATTAAATCCAAACACTTTGTTCTGCTTATCACTACAAACTCTTGTGGATGTACTACCAGTCTGTGGTTGTCAGTGTTCTGTTCTACATTGTAGTGTGCTGGGGGGGCAGTACGTCTAAGAAGGACAGCTCCAGACTGGAGAAACTGATCAGGCAGGCCGGCTCTACGATCGGAATGAAACTGGACTCACTGGTGACGGTGACAGAGAAGAGGACTGTGGCAAAACTACTGAGCATCATGGATGATGTAAGTCACCCTCTGCATACCGTTATCAGTAGCCAGAGGAGCTTGTTCAGTGCTAGATTGCTTCATCCCAAGCGCAGGACTAATAGACTCAACAAATCCGTTGTCCCACAAACAATCAGACAGTTCAACTCCTCTCTTGAGAAAAGGGGGTACTAGGATGACAGGGGATGACAAACAATACTGAAATAAACTGCGACAAAAAACAGTGCAATTATCAGTGCGATACATTTTCAAAACATGGTCACTATTGTGTTGTGATCCGATGGTCGGATCCTCACCATATTGTTATTTTTGTTCCATTTTTATATCACTCTGCGGTTTGACATACTTAGTTCCTGTTTTGTTCGTTTCCATGGTCACTCATTAGTTTCAGCTGCTACTCTCTTTTCCAGCACACCTGTCTTTACTAATCACCACCTGTTTATAAGCCAGCGTTTTCTGTTCACTGATTGTCGGATCTTAGTTTGTTCACATACATCTGTTTACAACTTGTCTCTCACTCTCGTTTTCGCTAGCTCTCACGCTAAGCTTTATTTTTATTCCGAACTTTCACGCTAGTTGTTTTGTGTTTCCTTTTGTGTGCCTTTGTGCTTCGGTTTGTTTGTCCTAGCTTTCCATGCTAGCGCTTTTATTTGCCTTTTCTATTTGTATCAGTGTTTTTGTTCAAAGCTCCTTTTGTTTAATAAATCCCTTAGTTCTTACCTTTTTGCTGTGTTCTTGCTGACGCGTCCACGGAGGACCGAATCCGGCATTACAATGCCACACAAGCGTAACATATTGTCTAGTTTCCCTTGTTATATTCTTATTTTTACAGTTATATTTTCATTCTTATTGTTGCTTTTTATTTTTATTCCTATTGTAACATTTTCTATTTTATTTCCATTTACACCCCCATTATTTACTTTTTAAATTCGATCCCAATTCTGTACACTTTTTGCTTGAATTTTAATTTTCCTGAGGGAACTCTCCTGAGGGAATCAAGAAAGTAATATCTATCTATCTATCTATCTATCCATCTATCTATCCATCCATCCATCCATCTATCTATCTATCTATCTATCTATCTATCTATCTATCTATCTATCTATCTATCTATCTATCTATCTATCTATCTATCTATCTATCTATCTATCTATCTATCTATCTATCTATCTATCTATCTATCTATCTATCCATCTATCTATCTATCTATCTATCTATCTATCTATCTATCTATCTATCTATCTATCCATCACTTTGATTAATGGCGAGGAGATAATGTCTGAGAACACCACATGACTGCAGTATGGAGCAACAAAAAGGTATCTTTGTGTTTAGTGTCAACACACACACATCAATCCTCTCTCAATACGATTCACTTCCTATGATTATGGTGAGCAGACATTGCCTGTTTACTACATACAAGGTTCATGATGCAAGCAGTATGACCTGCAACAGATCATTTCATTTTAGATTATTGTAACACATATGAAGTCAACCAGGATGAATTGTGTTCAATCTTTAAGGTTTAACTGTAGTTTGATTCATCGCTCATTTCTCACATTATTACAAGTCCTTTCATTACACCTTCCAGTGACGAAACTACGGAAACGAGCAAAGGAGCCTGATAGCAGATTTTATCAAAGGGTATTTGCTCTGGAGCCATTTGTCACGGGATCAATTGGTTACGCTTGGATAAGCCTGGCTCTGCATGAGATTCGAGATCCAAGACTGTTTGGATTTGCTACCGAGACCCCGCTTCTCCACACAAAATGCAATCTGCCTGCAATCAGGAATGACACCACTGTTTACTGCTCGACAGTGCCACCCCCACATCCATCCCATAGTAACCCTCGGCAGTGACAGACAGTGGCAGGCTCAGGCGAGACACAATCACCGTGGTGAGGTGGAGCTCTCCACTGATGGAAAGGCTTGTAGTGTTTGCGTGACGTATTCCGAAGGCTTTTCAGAGACGATGGAGACGGCTCGCTCAGACAGATCTATCTGGAAGGTTCACTC
Source organism: Nerophis ophidion (assembly GCF_033978795.1). NCBI lineage: Eukaryota > Metazoa > Chordata > Actinopteri > Syngnathiformes > Syngnathidae > Nerophis > Nerophis ophidion. Next base: position 21,205,637 of record NC_084619.1, read on the forward strand.
TCGCCCTAAATTAATTGAATGTCGCTCAAACAGAAAGTGAAATTGTGAGAAAATTAAACAAGGGAGTGACTCGGACCTGTGTTTTAAGTGGTAGGAGTAGAAGAAGCTATACTCAATTTATCCTTAGCCTAATTTGTGGCTATGAGGACCAAATACAATTAGGACTATGCTGAGACTTTTTCCTCCACCATGCTATGTTGGTAATCAAGACTTTCTTTCTTACTTTGCAGCTTTTCAATATTTCAGCAAGAAAATGAACACATTTTGATCCAGTCGCATGAAACTAGGACAATGTCTGCAAACTATTTGAGCAATGAAAGGCTACAGAGTTTCCCCAAAACAGCAGTAAATATTGTGCACAATTTGTTTATACTATAATCAGTCCTTAGGCGACAGATTATAGAGTGTGTGTCGGTAAGTGCAGCAGTTCTGGGGATGTCTATGAACGTTCTCATTCATTCAGGTTTGTATTCTCAGGGCATTCAATCGATCGCAACTGGACTGTTCACTTTGTCTTAGAAGACATTTTGCCTCTCATCCAAGCAGGCTTCATGAGTTCATGCTCATAGACAGAAATTGGTGAGATTTTAGAACAATGTAATCAGATTAGATGAAATCAGGCTTTACCTTCCATCTGTACAGTGGCCTTTCCCGTGTCTTTATCATCCGTCTTTGGAGCAGTTTGCTCTTCTTCAACTGCAAAATAAAGATGTATTCAAGTATCAGGAAGTGACTTTATGGTAAATGTAATCATAAAACGGTGATCAGCATAGAACACGACCTTTGATGACGGATTCATTTAGCATTGCATCATATGGTTTAAGGGGAACATTATCACCATACCTATTTAAGCGTCAATATGTATCTTGATGTTGCAGAAAAAAGACCATATGTTTTTTTAACCTATTTCCGAACTCTAAAAGGGTGAATTTGGCGATTTAAACGCCTTTCAATTGATAGCCTGTCGGAGCGATGACCTTTCACACGTGACGTCACAACATGAGGCGGATCCGCCATTTTCTCAATCTCATTACACACACCTAGTCAAATCAGCCCTGTTATTTTCCGTTTTTTCGACTGTTTTCCCATACCTTGGAGACATCATGCCTTGTTGGTGTGTTGTCGGAAGGTGTAACAACACGAACAGAGACGGATTCAAGTTGCGTCAGTGACCAAAAGATGCGAAAGTCCTTCGTTTGTTCCGCACACTTTACCGACGACAGCTGTGCTACGACAGAGATGGCAAGAATGTGTGGATATCCAGCGACGATCAAATCAGATGCATTTCCAACGATAAAGTCAAAGAAATCTGCAATATTGGAAAATAGACCACCACTGAATCTGCCGGAGTGCGTGAGCTATTCAGGGACGACGTACCTCGGGAGCACGGCAAGCGATGACAACAGTCATGACATGACACGGCATGACTGCAAGCTAATCGATGCTAATACGCTATTTAGGCTAGCTGTATGTACATATTGCATCATTCCCTCCACCCACATTTAATGCCAAACAAACACATACCAATCGTTGGCTAGAAGGCGATCGCCGAATTCGTCCTCGCTTCCTCCCGTGTTGCTGTCTGTCGTGTCGTTTTCGTCGGTTTCGCTTGTATACGGTTCAAAGCGATATGGCTCAATAGCTTCAGTTTCTTCTTCAATTTCGTTTTCGCTACTTGCCTCCACACTCCAACCCTCCGTATCAATACATGCGTAATCTGTTGAATCTCTTACGTCGCTGAAATCCGAGTCTGAATCCGAGCTACTATCGCTATACCTTTCTGTGCTATCCGCCATGTTTGTTTCTTGTGGTTTCACGCTGTGACGTCACAGGATAATGGACAAGTGGATATACCGATGGTGAAAATCAGGCACTTTGAAGCCGTTTTTCGGGATATCGCTTGATGGGTAAAATTTTGAGAAAAACTTCGAAAAATGAAATAAGCCACTGGGAACTGATCTTTATTGGTTTTAACCCTTCAGAAATTGTGATAATGTTCCCCTTTAATATTTAAATGGCCATTTGACTGTGATATTTCATTAATATTTGAGCCATTAATGTCCACATCTATGTGGACAAAATGATTGAGGTACCTGCCAATTTCACCCTCAGAATATAAAAAGTGCTGCTTTAATGGCTTCCAGTTTTCTGGGATGACATGGTTTTGATGTAGGTCGATTCACTTGTGAGGTCAAAGGTCAGTGATTTTTGGACCTGAGAGTAAGTCTGCTGGCTCACCATCTCTGTTATGGCTCATCCCAAAGGGGTTTGATGGAATTGAGGCCAGGGCTTTTTACTAGTTCTTCCCCGCCAAACTCATTCAAGCATGCCTTTATGGACCTTTGTTGGACTGCGGCACAGTCATGCTGGGACAGGAAATGGCCTTTCCTGAAGCGTTGGAAGCACATAATTGCCCATAATGTCTTGGTAAATTGCTCGATAGGTTCATTTTTTTAAGATTACATTAGATACAATATATGTTTGTTGATCTCCTTGGCGTGTTCCAATAGCAGCAAGACCATATACTTTACAGCGGGTGTGTCCAAACTACAGCCTGCGGGCCCAGTGCGGCCCACCAGCGTCTTAAATAAGAA